>NW_019263365.1:188651-189153 GCF_002742605.1 Olea europaea var. sylvestris
AATTGTAACTAAAATAAATAAAAGTTAACAGCCCAGGGGTCCAACACATTTCCCACCAAACTGAATTGATATTCTCATTTACTAACTGCAGAAGGAATGGTAAAACGCTTATGTACAGTTGCACGATGAGCTTTTCCTCTCGGGCCATAGCAGCATGATATGTTTGACAAATAGCATGTTGTCAATCATGAGATGACTTTTTAAACCAGCCACGGCACCCAGATGATAAAAGTGTACCCCTAAAAACACATTCAACAGTTAAATAAATGGGATATGCAACGGATAGCTCAAAACCTCAAAGTAAGAAATGCAGCAACATACCACTTGATGATACGGTTGTGTCAGATAGCTCAACTTGGTCTCCAAAAGTGAGGACCTAAAACACCAATAGGAATTAAAAACGTTTCCCTAGTAGTTCAACAAACTCCATGTACGTACGTGTGTTTACTTACTAAACTACCTCTACCCCCGCGGGCGGGGGGGGGGGGGGGGGGGGGCCCCC
>NW_019263365.1:189250-260210 GCF_002742605.1 Olea europaea var. sylvestris
CCCCCGGGGGGGGGGGGGGGGGGGGGGGGGAAGGCTCCACCAAACAATCATCTTAGTGCTTGCCAGTAGTCCAAGTGCACAATTGTTTTGCACCATTTTTAGTCAATGCTAACTGATATGAAATGAAGCTTCTTGAAAATGTTTTTAACCAAATAAAAATGTAAGATGCTGTAGAGAAACAAAAAGTTATCTGTTAGTTAGCACTGTTATCTGTTCACTAGGATTTTGGTATTTATATTTGCAAAATTAAGATAGATTTAGTTCCTAGTTTTATGCTTAGTTTAGATTAGATTTGTTTTCTTGTAATTATCCTGAATGGTTGAGATAATTGTGGCTTAATTTCAGGCATTCTTAGGCTATTTATTCATCTATAAATTCTGTGGTATTTTGTGTGAAAGAATAATAAAAAAGAAGTTATTTCTTTTCCAGAACTTTCATGATATCAGAGCTCTTTCGGAGCACATAGAAACCCCAGCGTATCAAGAGATTCTGCTAATTGTGCCCATCCTTCGTCGTCCGGCATTGGAGCAGACAATTCAACCACAACAATCAATAACTCCCTTCAGTTAACAGCCCACAAATTAAATGGTAGGAATTAACTGGAATGGGCACAGACCGTGAAGCTTTTTATTGACGGGAAAGGTAAACTTGGTCACTTGACTGGTGAGGTAAGAAAACCAGCAGATGATCCCAATCTTAAGGCATGGGGATCTGAAAACTCCATGATTACTGCATGGCACATACACTCAATGAATCCTTCTATAGGGAAACCCTTGTTTATTCCTACAGTCAAGGAGGTTTGGGAAGCTGTCCAGGATACCTATTTTGACTTGGAAAATTCTTCTCAAATTTTCGACCACAAAACCCACCTCTAGCAGGTAAAGCAGGGGAATAGAGAGGTGATTGCATACTATAATGAGAAGGTGACACTATGGCAGGAGTTAGACCAATGTTATGAAGTGTGTTAAAATCCTAAGGATAGTGCACACCACTTGAAACGAGAGGAAGATGAACAGGTGTACACGTTCCTAACTGGCTTGAATTGAGAGCTGGATGATATGAGCCATGAGGGGGAGAATTCTTAGCATAAAGCCATTGAAAAATATATGGGATGTTTTCTTAGAAGTTCAAAGAGGAGAGACCTGTTGAAGAGTTATGATGATGAAGCCAGAGAATGTGTCTGGCAATGAAAATTCAGCACTCGTGTCTAGGGATCTCAATTTTAATGGAGACAGGAGAGAGCCAAGGAAAGGAGAGAAACCTCGGTGTGATCACTGCAAGAGAACAGGGCATACACGTGAAAACTGTTGGAATCTGAATGGAAAGCCACCAAATTGGAAAAGAAAAGGAGATGGTCGTGCATTTCAAGTCTCAAGCGGCGATCAAGGTTCTCAATTTTCTGCAGGAAATCTGCACTTCACAAAGGAACAATTAGAAAATCTATGCAAACTTCTTCAATCCTCAAATATATCAGTAAATTTTTCTCCTTTATGTTCATTAGCCAAAAAAGGTAATTATTTGTCCACCGACCTTTTTAGTGTTAATCCAAAATTTAGCCTTAGTCAACATACCACGACAGGATTTTCACAATTGTTTGTACAATTGTGCTACCTGCACAGGGTCTGTGCAACAGACCCTGTGCCGGAGGCATTTTCCTTGTTTGTATCATATAATTCATGCGCAGGCAACCAGAAAATAAAAATTGCTGATGGATCTCTTATAGCAAAAGTTGGAAAAGGTTCAGTAGCAATTTCACCATCTATCACGCTTAAAGATATCCTTTATGTCCCTAATTTGTCTTATAATCTCTTATCTATCAGTAAATTAACTCGTGGCCTACAGTGTCAAGCTCAGTTTTTCCCTTCTCATTGTGAATTTTAGGAATTGGCCTTCAGGAAGACGATTGCCAATGCTAAACAAAGTGGTAGACTCTACTTTGAAGATGGGTCGACCTTGAAAAGACAAGCTAAAGGCATTTGTTTTAACTCTATTTCTGTTCCAGTGAAAATAAAATAATGTAATAGCATTTAAAAATAGGTCATATGGGTTTTCAATATTTGAAAATTTTGTTTCCAAACCTGTTTATCAATAAAGATTCATCTTCATTTCATTGTCAAATTTGTCAACTAACTAAACATCATCGTTCTTATTTTCCCGTAAGACCATATAAACTATCTAAACAATTTGCCATGATTCATAATAATCCGTATCAGTATAGACTCCAGGGAAAGGATTATTCTTCAAGAAACATGAGCAGAGAGGAGTAGGAGTCTAATCTGATAAGGATTAGGCTGGATTTACTATAGATAGACACTCTACCTCAGGGTACCGCACATATATTTAGGGCAATCTTGTTACTTGAGGAGTAAGAAGCAAAGTCAGTTGCAAGGAGCAGTGTAGAAACAAGTTTTAAACTTTGTCACACAGGATTTGTGAAACGTATGCTTGAGGAGTTACAAAGACATCCTACATTGCCAATAAAACTCTATTGCAACAAAAAAGTTGCAATTAGTATTGCACACAATCCAATGCATTATCACAAGACAAAACATGTGGAAATTGATAGACTTTTCATAAAGGAGAAGCTTGAAGCAAGTGTTATTTGCTTGCCATTTGTTCCAACTTCAGAAGAGACAGCTAACATCCCAACAAAGGACTCCAAAGATCACACTTTGAATTCCACATAAGCAAGTTACCCACAAGCTTGGCTCGTCATGAGCTCAAGGTCGTTCAAGCACGAGCCAAGCTAGGAAGACCTCAACTCAACCCACGGGCTCATGAGCTCACGAGCCGAGCCCACAAGCTCTAGTGAAATTTAGGCTCGTGGGCTCGACGAGCCAAGCCAACGAACTACTCAACCTTTTTGCCACCCCTATAGATATCTATGCTCCAATTTGAGAGGGAGAATAGAGAAACAAAAAAGGTTATCAATTAGTTAGGATTGTTATTTGTTAATTAGGATTTGGTATTTAAATTTGCAGATTAATATAGATTAATTTAGTTCCTAGTTTTATGCTTAGTTTAGATTAGATTGGTTTTCTTGTAATTAACTCGAATGGTTGAGATAATTGTGTTTGAATCTTAGGTATACCTAGGCTATTTATTCATCTGTAAATTATGTGGTATTTTGTGTGAAAGAATAATAAAAAATGAGTTGTTTCTTCTTCTCCAGAACTTTCAGATGATTTAAAAGTAAGATGCAGACAAAAAATTCATTAATACATGACCCCATGTAATTTTGTTAGACTATGCATCGGAAATGTCAACAATATGTTTACATTTCACTTAATTTGATAAAGCTTCAGAAAGGGAACTTTTCAAGAGACCCAAATACACCACCTTACACATACTAACTTCAATCCCATTCACTACATACCAATGATGAAAAATGAACCTGCAGAACATCTGACAAAGATCAAATCCATTACTTCCCAACAGATAGAAGAAACAAGGACAAACCTCTATTCGCCACAGGAATTCGACCTTCAGAAGGTTGTCTGTAAGGAATAAATTGCCTGTGATTCATAGGCTGGGGTGGCCAGGCCCACCAATTGTCAGGTAATGGTGGCTCACAAGGCGGACCGGTGTAAGAGACAGGTGCATGGGGCATCCTGCCGCCATCAGGATAGCATGGGCCTAGAAGATATCAAAAGATTCTGATTAACAAAATCGAAGCATATAATAATGCCAAGAAGCAAAAGCTGATCCAAGAATAGAGAGGGAAAAAAAAAAAAAAAAAAAAAAGGTTATTCACCAGATACGGAAGGCAATGGAGGCTTCCAGCACTCTCCAATATTATCGCGAGGAGCAAACTTCATTCTATCATGATCTCTGTAAAAATTTCCATTTCCAGAATTCTGCACATCGAATCTGTTATGATAGGAAGGGACTGGAACATCCCTCCGGGACTGCATTCGCTGATCTTGGACATATGAGAACTGATTTGTAGGAGAAGGGTGAGGTGGACGCAAATGAAAACCCTTGTTGAAAGCACCATCAGCTGGCAACATGGTATTACAAGCTTGCGCGAATGGATGGGAGCCAGTCTGACTGCTGAAAGAACATGAATTAGGGAAGTCAGACGTCCTTGGCATCTGCGCTTCGAAATTTCTATTGTCGTGAGCATGATGATGCACAGCATCAGAGGTTGTCAGGTTAT
This sequence comes from Olea europaea var. sylvestris, assembly GCF_002742605.1. Taxonomy (NCBI): domain Eukaryota; kingdom Viridiplantae; phylum Streptophyta; class Magnoliopsida; order Lamiales; family Oleaceae; genus Olea; species Olea europaea. Next base: position 193,410 of record NW_019263365.1, read on the forward strand.
TATTTGGCAGGATAGACTGCTTTGTAAGAGGTTCCTGGATATGGCTCTTAATCTTCTGCATACATCCAGATCAAATTAGAATAAATAAATTATCCTATAAAGGAATATAAAATTTAGAACCAGAAAAGACCTGCGCACTAGGATAAAGCTTCCAATTAGAACCATGAGAAACAGAATCAGGCATCGCAAGAGGTAAAACTGGAGGGTGGGGAGACCTGGGCAGAGCAGGAGATGGTGATATGTCCTTAGGGGGTGGAGGAGCAAATGGAGCCCCAAAAGAACTATCAGATTGATGATTCGACACCTGTTCATCACCCGCTCCAGAAATATTGCTAACGGAATTAATTTCGATTTCGCAAGCGGGAGCCACATCCTCCATTTCAAGCTCCCCGTCAACATCTTCTAGGACATGTCTATGCTTCTCAACTGTAGGAACTGGATTCCTTTCTTCATCAACATTTTCAGCATCATGCTCAGGAGTGACAGCCTCAAAATTCTCTCCATCAGAATCACTTCCTCCATCTTCATCTCTTAGCATTGGGGGCATACAAAAACCAGGTAGTTGAAAACTTGAATTGCTGTACGTCAACACAAAATTCATTATCGATGTTCCAGAAATAACATACCATATCTAAAGTGGAAAGTGCTCCTTCAAATTGTAGGGACGTGTTATATGCTAGAGAAAAGAAGCACTAAAAATTACCTTCCATATTCATCAACAGGCATACCCTCCATTTGTCTAATAGGATCATCAAAAGCCCTTTCATTTCTTAAAGGTCGGCGAGAGGACGCCCCAGTAAGATATGAACTACAAATGGCATCCAGTTCACGGATATGGTGGCGGATTATGGGTTCTGGAAGAATCTTTCTCTCATGCCACACGTTCAAGACCTATCCAGCAAACAACAGAAAGAAAGTAATGACCTCTGTGCATCCGTGAAACAGATTATTACAAAAAGTTCAAAATATTGTTTCACTAAATTTAAAGTTCCGACAAAACATGTGGTGTTAAGTAAAGAATATACTTGCAATTTGAAATTCTGGTAATAAAATGTCTAGTTTATATACGAGTTTTCTTAAATTTTGTGCATTAATGTAATAAACAGTTTAAGAAAAGAGAAAACATTAGATCTCAAATATCTTTAGTTTGAGAAAAGCTAGTCATTTGTGGTCGACGATCACTGGGACAGCAATCCTGCAATATGAATATGCAGCACACTCGTCTTTGTGTGACTAGTGAAGGTCAAATAATAAATCAGAAATATTTTATTGCTTACCTTCAAACACTGCCTATGATTTTCATGAGAACTACCAGGAGGAGCAGCAGCCAACACTAGGCGTGGCAATAGTGGTTGGATTGCTGAGGGATATATGCCACCATCACCTGAAAATTCCAATGCATTTTTAGTATAATTAATCCCACATCAAATACAAGGTCAAAAGTATTTCACAGCTGAGGTATAAATCCATCATAACAAGCAAAACTACCAGAATACAATCATATTTGTATTACCTTTCATGCCTCGAGAGCATTGCGTGATAGAATCAATGAGGAAAAACAAGTCCACTCTTCTGGACAAACTTGACTCATTTTCCAAATTTCGGGCAAGAATTTCCACCACCTAAGAAAGGTTTGTTTTCAGCAATAATATTGGCACATACAACAAATGATACTCTTGATTGCAACAGGGATGCAATTAATTCAAGAAAAATTACTTGACATAGAAAAATAAATTTGTGCAGCACTAAAACAAAAAACGGTCCATTCATTTAGATACTAACTAGTCCAAAGAAAATTACTTAGCCCATATTTGGCTAATGTTTATAAGGTGTTTATAATCGGTCAAGCCACTTTTATCGACACATTTCGTGGACCCACAACTACTACTAACTTATCCACCACTCATTTCTATCTATTCATAATTTAAACTATTTATTAACGCTTCCCCAACATGTCAGCATTTATTGAGATGTTATACCATCTTGAGTTGGGGTATGTTCAGTCCATGCCCATTTCTCGACTAATTAGTAATGCAACCTAAAGTGCCAACTAGAGCTAGGAGAATAAATCTTAAAGAAATATGTGAGTCTGACACTCTTTTTTATAATTTTTTTAGACAAATGATTATTTAAACTGATACTCGTAATCATTTTACGGTACAAATACTTCACTACATGGATTTATCTAACAAAATGATATGATAACATAAATGTTGGTATATTTTCTTTCTTGTTCTCCATGAGAGCAAGCAGGAAGGTCAACTACACAGGCTACATTTTCCTAGGGAAAATACAGGCTAAAAATGCCGAGTGTACAGGTGGATGCAGACAAGATAATGGGTTGCACCTAAGAGAATTTATTCCCAGCTAGCTTTATAGTTGCTGGCTATCTAAACACCAGAATAGAAAGATTTAGCCCCCGTTTGGCCCCCATTAAATTACATTTCATTTTTCTCTCTCCTATTTTCAATCCCACAATCTTCCATAAAATAATATTAAACGTAAATCGAAAAATTTTCCATTTTTTTCAACCACTCATTTTTCAAAAAAAACACTATTCCACCCATTTTCATTTTCAAAAAATAGGGGCCGAACGGTGGCTTTATATTTATTCATTGGTTACTATATAAATCCAAAAGCCAAACTACAGAACATCAGGGTGGTATGGGAAAAAGGCTTTTGACATTCAAATGAGACACAGGATTCATCAATATATAAAACCAATGTTTTAAAAACCGATCCGAACATTGACTTGGAAAAGATAAAGGTTCGAAAGTCAAAAGGTTCAACCGAGGTCGAAACGGATGCAATAAATAAATACACTCACAAATAAGAAAATACTGTAACTAATTTTTTAATTCACGTACGACTGATTCAAAGTAAATACAAAATCATTATGGTTAATTAGTTTTTTTATTATATAATTAGTCCCGACATTTCAAAAATTAACAATTAATATATCAAAATAATTTGCTTCGTTAAAATTGAAATCTTCAGAGTTTATAGAAAATGATTTTTAATATTATTATGTTAATAATGTAGTGAATTTAAATTAAATTTAATAAATAAAAATATAGAGGTAAAGGCTACAATTTACTTTATTGGAACCAAAATCAAATGAAATTGAAAGTCAACACAAAGCCAGCGGGCATTCAAGATTGTTTAGTATCCCATATCGGAAATTTGTAGTGTTATTGTAAAGAAGTGCATCCATAAAATAAACCAACAGGCAGTCAAATTTTGCTAATGGGCTTTGGCTTAAATCCATGAGCCCAATAATTAAGTTTAAAAAGTTTATTTAAAATTTGTAGAACTGGCTCCGGTTCACTGGTTACCCATTAATACCAACAGGTTTGGCAGCTTTTTTTGCCGGTTTTGTCATTTCCTGTTAATAACGCATGACTGGCCCGGCCTTCGGTCCGGTTCCTAGTTGAGCCAGACAGGCCAGGCCGGTTTTAATAACCTTGTTTAAAACCAAGGGAGAATTATACCTTTGTGGCAGAACCAAATTTTGCACAATCAATTGCCATGCGTGTTGCTCGACCTATGCTTTCTTTTGTCCTTGTCAATGATCCAAGAATGGTTTCAAAGGATGATAGAGCATTATTAGCTTCTCCTTTGATGCTTGACTTGCCAGCGAGCTTAGCTTTGCCAAGAAGCAATAAAACATCAGGACTGCGACTATTACTTTCAAGAAAATTATTCTTTTCCGATGTAGACGTTTTGCATATGGACGAACTGGGTGGAGATGCCCGTCCATCAGAATCCAGCCCATCAGTGGGAGATGAAGATGTCTGAGTGAATGAGAGAGTTTTGTCGCCCATATGATCATCAAAAGAATGAGATAATTCTTGATTACGACTATCGGTCATAACCTTCATAGAAGTAGCAGAGGGATCCTTTGATATTGATTCATCTTCTTTGGCAAACTCAGGCCTGCAATTGTAGAACATAGACAAAGTTAGACAGCAAGGTAAAGAATATTAGAAGAGAAGAATGTGTAAGAAACATTAGCCTCATATTTATAGCTTACATTCGATTCTCTTGATTTGTTTCGGCTAATAAATGGTTGTGCATCTCAGGAGTTTTATCACCTTTACTACACCCTTTGTCCAGATACATATTAGTGTCATTTTGTGGTGAACCTAGAGAAATTTCTTCCTCCAAGGTAATATCAGCATGAGATCCCTTGAAAGGTTTGGCCAACTCAGAACACTCAGTTTCGCGGTGATCAGTAGAACTAGTGCAATCTAAATGAACATGTTTTTTACCAGAAATAGGTGAATCTGGTTTTAGATTAGGTTCCACAATATTGAATTTTGAAGGCTGGTCATGTGAGGAATCTTTAAGATGTCTACAATCCGCACCTTCCATCGTCCCTGCTCCAGATTGGATCTCACCTCCACTCACTATTGACAGCTCATGGCAGTCCCCAGGCGAACTACAACAATATCCATTAGTCGACATATTCACCGTTGAGAGACCAGCTGTAACTGTTAGACTATCTTCAGCTGCATTAGCTGACATGGCCTCCAAGGCACGCTGTAGGCGTTTAGACGGAGGTAAGGCAGCTTCACCATCGACGAAATTATTTCTGGATTCCCAACTCTGAGGCTTCCTAGAAAGACTTGTATCAAATGCAGAGAGATTATCTGAACCACCTTCAACATAAACAGGCTTACAATCGAAAGAACCATCTTCCTTGGAATTTAAGGGACCAGAGGGCTGCATTCCAAGGCTTTTAGAAACATCCAACGAGTTTTCCTCCATACACACTGACGAACCTAGCTCATCCTCAGAAGGTGATGGTCTGCCCATGCGAACCCTGGCTCTTTTCACTAGTGGTAAGTGCTCATCACTATCTTCTTTAGTACATTTTTCAGCTGATTTCCCATCATTACTAGGTAAAACATGTTCAACTTTCAGCACCTCAGTCTCAGAAATTACTCTATCTAATCTAGCTACCAAGTTAGCTGTACCATTGCTGTGTCTTTTCCGATTTGGCTTCCGCTTCTTTTTAATGATGACAGTATTAGTCTGAAAGTCAAGCCTATCACTTAATTCAATTTCCCCGTCACAGTTTTCAACAACAGACTCAGGTTGCTTTGGTTTACAACTGGAGTCTAAAGTGCTGCTGTCATCACAGCTAAGATTATCAGAGACTGTCACAGAATCAGAATCATTTTCACCATCACTATCGTTTGATACAAAAGCAGGTGAGTCCATTTGATGTCCATCAGTATCATCAGGCACCTTCATAATCCTTTTACTTCTTCTCAGAGATGAATCCCACAATGCATTAGTAACAACACGCCGAGAACTCCTAGTATTATTGCTAGAAGGCAACGTCATGTCTTGGGGGCCAATCCTTGATGAACCTATAGACCTTCGTGCAGACGTCCTTCGCTCTGAGACACCTTTTTCTGGTCGGCTGAGTTCAGCTTTGCTCCTTGTAGAGTAAGCAGTCAACAAAAGCTTCTCCATACCTGTACAATTAGCATCAGAATCTTCTAGTAGCATGTCCTCATCATGCAGACCATCTGCTGCTGCAGCTACAGCAGCTTCAGTTAGGAAGTTCAGATCATGTGTTTCTCCAGAAGAAACGGGTGTCCTTAGATGTGATTTAAGTGTAACTGCGGCAGTTTCTTCCTTTGGCCCCATTTTGGTCGAGAACTCGGCAGAACTATTTTCTTTCATCGAGTTGGTTTCATTGGTACAGTTAGTACTGATATCTTGGCTTTGTTTCTTCAGTTTATCAAAGCAATCAATGATCTCATTCAGTGCACGAACAAAATCAGCACCTTTACCATGACGTCTTAACAAAAGAGACTCTTTCTTTTCTTCTGTAAATTCTTCAACTTCTACAGGATTGCAGAAGCCACTGTACAAAAGGCTAAATTGTTATTGAAAAAAGGAGGACCGAAAAACGTGTAAACCTGTATACTAAGTGCATGGAGAGAGAATGTGATCTTCTGCACTGTTCAGTTAAGCAGCAAGTTATGGCTCCGTCTGTGCCCCATTAATTTGAAAAAAAATGTATTATAGAGCTCATCCTCCCTCTAAATGATAAACATGAAAGAGCACATCAAAAGGTAATTTATTGGCCAAGCCAAAAAAAACTAGGTGATAAAGAATAAAAAACCAGTAAGACTACATTCTTCACCCGTTGGGAAATCCAGGAAGAAAAACCACAATGATGCTATGAACAGGTTCCAGTCAAACTATTTAATACAAGGACAAAGAGTACGGTTCTATGTTTTAATAGGAATTCAGCTTCCACTCCAACCAAGCCTGAGCTTGCAGAAATCACAAAATGAAGTATACAAGGTATATATTTATATAAATTTATCGACGTCATCAAATTTTTGTTGTATTGTTTATCCATTAGGTCTTAAAATTTGAAAGAGAGAGAAAGAGCACTCCTAGGGAAAGAATTAAGAAAAATATAGTGATTAAACATTAATCTTTTAAAGAAAACAATTTTGTGTGTTTTGAAAGGTATTAAACTAACAACCAACCAAAATATAGAAATTTAGGGGTTCCTTGACAAAGTTTTTGATAAAAGTTTTAACAGCTTTTGATAAAAGTTTATGAAATATATGATTGAAAAGTATATATAAGTTGTGGTTCCCATGAATGTGGGTTAAAATTAATAGTTGAACTTTGACTTCGACTTTTTAAGCTTCCCAAACATGTGCTTAATTACAAATTAATATACTTTTTCAATGAATTCTTAAAAGAATTTTAGCCCTTGTTTGGTCTATATTATTTTCAAAATACAGTTTTCACTCTCTTATTTTCAACCACACATTCTTCAATAAAATAATATTACAAGCAAACCCAAAACTTTTCATTGGTTTTTAACTACACATTCTCCGTCAAACTACTATTCCAAAATGCATTTTGGGGGGAATGGGGCTCAAACAAGCTCTTACTGACAAAATGATTTTATTTTTCATAGAAAAAGAGGGGAACGATGAATAAGAGAAGAGAGAACATAAACGACAAAATAGAAAAGAGTGTAAAAATAATAGACTGGAAAAAGAGAAATATTAGCCAATACTAGACAAATTTATAAATAGTTCATAAAGAGGAATAGTAAGAGAAATAGTAGTAGGCCTGACAAAATAAGTCGATGATATTGAAAGAAGTTATGTATGTGTGAATGAAATTAACGTTTGGTTTTGACTGAATTTATAAGCCATTGGAAAACATATAAAAATGAAGGCTTAGTCTATAATGCTCGAATTCGAGTATGGATATTGAGTACATACAGTGTCCGATTTTTTATTTTTTAAAATGAAGGTTACGTGAATATGGATAAAAAGAGTCCAAATTTTGGACATGGATACGTGGGTACATCTTTGAAATTTGAAATTTTTTTCCAAAAAATTCGTGTGTAAAATGTTAAATAATAATTGGTTGCAAATTGTTAAAAGATAAACATGTCACTCAAAAATCAACTAGAAATTTATAATCAAAAATATTATTTGATTACTTCTATTTTGTCAAGCATTGAAAATATATTTAATAAGAATATAGTATAAGATCTACTATTGTTGTAGATACATGAAAAGTTAATTGAGTTTCAGATAGATGATGAATCGATTAGTAACCAGTCTTTTCGTTTGATTAATCAACTATTATTTGATTACTTCTATTTTGTCAAGTTTTGAAAAAACATATTAATTTCAGAAAATGCTATTAAATTGTTCAAAAATATTTATTTATGTTGATTTTATAATTAATTTTCAATCATTTTGGCCAAAGAAAAATCACATTTTAATTTAATTTTGTAACAACATTTACCATGATTTTTTTTTTTTATTAAAATGATCTTATCTAGATCAAAAGAACTAAAAAGCATATTAAAGAAATAATAAACCTTATGTAATTTACTCAACAAATAAGATTATAAAATTCAAAGAAAGAGAAATAAATCCAACTAATAAAGGTGTAAGGCAGTTAATATACTTAAACCATAATGGATAATAAAAATTAAAAATTAAAAAAAGAAAAAAAGAAAGAAGCCTAAAAGGCCCAAAAATTAAAACAGAAAACAAGCCCAACCCAACTACAACAATAGCCCTCCCCCCCACAAAAAAAACCAGCACACAATTTTCTGGCTGTCCGCAAGAATGGAGGCAATGAATTCCAACAGTTTCCACCCTTGGCCGCGTTCACCCCATATTTCATACCCGTACCCGTGTTGTATCGACACGGGTATGCCAGCCAAAAAGAAAGGTCTGAGCATCACAGGGCTTAGTAACTGATCATGACTCTTAGGTTGCTAGAATTAAAGATGAACGAAATATGTTGTAGAGAAAAAATAGATCTTCCAAACTCTTAGGGTGAATGAGAGACAAAATCATCATCCAAAGACAATAGTGGAAAGAACTTTATCCGTTTGTACTCTTCTTTACTAGAACGATGAAATTTAGCACTTGTCTGGTAAATAACAATGATGAGATGACTAGTTTAAATAATTTCACTTACCACCACTCACTCACTATCACAATCAGCTCTAAGAATAATGTTCAGTAACACATTATATGCATAAAACTTTGGAAATAAATTATACGTGGGCGCATGTTTATTATCTCATGAATCTTTTCTTTCACCAAAAAAATTGCAATTTATGCCCACACAAAACTCAATAGGAGAATTTCTAAACAAAACCAAGTTTAGTTGCAACATATTAACTGAAAATGCTAGTTAATTTTCAAACTAGCGTGACATGAGAATGTTTATCTTGATTGGAACATTGACCTAAGATAGAAAAAACAAGAGATCCTTCAACAGTGAATTACTCAAATAACTCCTGGATCTGGACTTGTATACTTGCAGTATCTGTATGTGCTCTTAATCACTCCCCCTGTAATCGTATGTTTATATCACTATTCACATAGCTCATGATGAGGATAACTATAAACTTCTCCAAAGTAGTCATTGCTCTTTTGACAGATGGTTGTATAATTATTTATCATTTGCTAATCACAAAAATATTAATAATAATAATAATAAATCATTGCACAAATATTTTAACTAAGAGAGAGAAAAAAAATAAACATTTTAAATGGAACAAGACCAAAAGTTACCACGAAAGTGACTGGGTGTTTATGAATGCTACAGCTTTTTCTACAGTAATAGAAGGATGGGAATCGAGTAAATCGTTGATAGCAAAAACCAAAAAGGAAACAACCTTATGGGCCAATAACAACAGTTTTAATTAGCATAATCAATTGTCAATCGTTGGAATAACTTTTTGCAATGATGACTAAATAAGCAGTTGAGCAATAACAACTAAAAAATTTAAAGCTATTCACAGCTCTGTTAGAAAAATTTTAGTTAAAAGGGACTAAAATTTCTAACCTCTTTAGCATGGACACTTCAACTAAAGTAGTGTGCCCGTGTCCGACATGTGTTTAGTTGAGCAATAACAGCTAAAAAATTTATAGCTATTTACAGCCTTTTTAGTTAAAAATGACTAAAATTTCTTACCTCTATAGCACAGACACTTCAATTAGTGTAGCATGTTCGTGCCGAATACATGTATACCGGCACTTCTCAGACACTTTGTCATTGTCATTCTTTTTCTTTTTCATAAATATTATATATTTTTAATTCAAAGTTATTATTAAATAATAAATAGATACTCATCTTTAAAAGATTTCGACAAAAAAATTAATAAAAAGTATAAAACTAAATTTATACTATATAAATGAAGAATTTTAAAGAATTTAATCGATATGTCGACAACATGTTATGTCAGTACTTTTTTGAAAAATGACATGTTGACGTGTCCGACATGTGTCGTATCGAACACGTGTCCGTATCGATACTTCATAGCTTCTGACAACGTAGTTAATTCTTTTGAGCATTCAATGATTTTGAATGTATCAACCTTACAATTTCTCTTCCCATTTCGGGTTTGTTTGAGCCCCATTTATTGGGAAAATAGATTTTGTAATAGTGATTTTTTTTGTGGTTAAAAGGTACGGAAAATTTTTTGGTTTACATGTAAAATTATTTTATTAAGAGACTGTGCGGTTGAAAATGAGTTTGGGAGAAAAAGAGTTTTTAAAGAATGAAGCCCAAACAGCGGCTTAATTACTCTTTCCCCTCTCTTCTACTTCATTACTCTTTTATTCCCTTCTCTCTCACCTTCTACATCACACTGTAAATCTACTCTACTTCCAACAAAATGTAGTCACAGCCAACAAAATAACACTGCTTCCCGACCGTTCTGAGAATTACCCCCAAAATACTAGTTAATTTTTAACTGTACGTAAGTTGGACTGAGCTTAGCCACTACTCATTCATCATCACAAATGGGAAATTGTAGAGCCTCAATTGGTTTTTAAGTGTTCCTAAATCAGAAATAACAGTTAATGCAAAGGAGATATGAACCACAAACCCAGCCAACAGAAAAGCTCACCAACATGGATACAGAGAAAGCAAATCAAATTAGGAATTTTGGTTCTTTATATTACATCATCGTAAACCTTATTCAATAGAGGATCTGCCCTAGTATACGTCTTTGAGTTCCAATATATTAACAGTAGAACTGATTTAGATCAATTCTTCATTGTTTTTACAACATATTTTTCTCAAAATTATGAATATTTCACTAAGGAAGCAAAGCAAAAAGACCACGATGGATAATATTGTTAGTTATAAGACTATGTAGCCTCAAATTAAGTGATCACTTTTATGTTTAGTTTAGGGGCCAACTCTTAACGCCACTGTAAAAATATTGAGTCCACAAGGTCCAGAATAACATAATGTTATCATTATTGTTGTCCTGATAAATGATATCCAGTAAATTAGTAACAAGTCGAGATTCCAACATTACAATTACAAATAACTATACAACACATGATTAACAGCAAAGTGCTTCAAAGCATAGCTACAAAACTACAACCAGCTCACCTAGTTAGGAAAAACAATAAATAATGGTCCCAAAAGATTTAATACATAATAATAATGCCTTCTATAAAATTATCATAGAACCATACTTGAGCACTATTCATCTAAGTAAAAGTAATTTGTCAAATATTATTCAACAAAACTGGGAATACATAGAGCCGTGTTAAGCATTGTAATTGGTAGGAAATAGAATCTATGATGAAGGTTCATCAACTGCTTCAACTATCAAAGATGCAATTAGTTTAGTGCATTCCACAATTCCAAGAAAGAGAAACTCAACCCATAAGGTCCAATTATTCATTTAAAAAGTATTAGAACAAAGAACAAAGCACAAATTATTCAACTAATATACAATCCATGAGAAACAAACAAGAGCACTCACATTTGTTCGGTTCCAAAGAAGTAGACAAACACTTTTTTCCAATCAGATGAGTGACCCCACTTATCTGGTTCGCTCACCTGTAATATCAAATGAGAGAAACAATAGTGAGTCAGACAACTGCATGGGGACATCGTATTATAAACATGTTGCAATAGCTAAATTTAGTGTGACCGTCCAGAAATATAGGAACATTTTGGTTGTTACTATAACTAGTAAATTACAATTTTGTTACATTACAATTATACCTTTATAAAAATTGTGCAAAACCATATCACACTTCCAAGAATATTAGTAACTATATGCGAACATTACCCCTAAGAATTAATACAGAAATGGTTGGCCAATTTGATATGAAAATCATGAAATAAAATCCTCTAATTTCTCCATCAGAATCAAACTGATAAACCCATGCAAGCAGGTAAGAAATTTGTTTTCTAGATTCAAATCCAGCAAGGAATGTTATCCCGAAGGATAACAAATCAGAAACTTACAGCAACACTTTCACATTTTAATGACAAACTTGAGCAACAGTACGTATATTTTTATACTTAAGTATCCATAAAATTATGGTATATACCATTGTAGTTAAAGCCCCCGTTTGGCCTCATTAATTTTCATTCCATTACATTCTATTTTCTCTCTCATATTTTCAACCACACAATCTTCCATAAAATAATATAACACATAAATCGAAAACTTTTCATTCTTTTTCACCCACTCATTTTTCAAAACAACACTATTCCATCCATTTTCACTTCTACAAAATGGGAGCCAAACAGGGGCAAATTGTATACCAAAATTACGTGGACATGAATTCATACACAAACTACATGGGACACCCAAATATCGTTTTGTCAAATTTTCTTTTAAGGGAATTATATTATTTCTTACATTTTCAACACCAAAGAACATGCTCCTACTCATAAGAACTTTGAAAGAGTGAAATGTAAAGTTTCCAAGACAGATCCGCAGTTAACAAGAAACCTTATAATTGATTTCAACACCCAAGAACAGTAAAAGTCCAAGAAAAGTAGCATGATTTACTAAATTCTAATTCAGAATAAGCAGAGGCAAAAAAACCAAAAACAAAACTTGGTATAAAAATAAAGGAATACCATAGCTGGCCACGCTGGAAACCCTTTCACCTTAGCAAGCACAAGATCACCGACCTTCCACTGTCGGCGATTAGCAGCAGCAGCAGCCTTGCTGGAACCTTTTCTTCGGCTCGGCGCCATAAAATTCCACCAAGACTCACCACTGCCCGTCAAATTAAAGTCATGCACTTTACAGAAACAAAAATTTCACGGTACAATTCCACGGGTTTTGCGGCACCGAAATTGAACGCTTCTTTCAGAGAAAGCGCGACTACACTTTCTACGTTTCCCAAAAAACAATTGCACATAAAAGCACCGAGGCATTGAAAGATCAAATCAAAATGCGAAAACCCTTACCATATCACATATTTCAAGAGTATGTAGAACAACAGAGAGTGGACAGAAAACCCTAACCGTAATGGAGCGTAAGTGCGGAGATGGGTGTTCTGTGGAGAAAAGCTGTGCAGAAATAAGAAAAATCGTAAATAAGTGAAATTGGTTTTTCAAGAGGAGAGAGAGCTAACTTGCGCCAAGTATGCGTAGGTTTATTATACGTACATACAGATACAGAAGCACGAGAACAACCCTGCCCCACTCCTGTTTAGATTTTTGCCAATACGTAGAGAGGAGGCCAGGAGGGGTTCTAATATTCATGTAGAGGTGGATCCCATATAAGTAAAATGTCATCAAAATAATATCTACCCACACACACCCATCCTCCCAATATGTGTGATCTGGACGAATTTTGTGAATCTCTAATGGATAGTAGTAATATGGCCCATTATTATTTGAACAAGGAATTCTACGAAATTGGCGAACAGCAGATTTCCCTTCTACATTGTAATTCTTGTCTCATTGGGACATGATTTATGCAAAGTTTGGCCTCCCCTAATCATTTATATGATTTTTTACACCTAAATTTTGTCTAGACGCCGTTTATAATCTAGTAAAAGTTTGAATTTAACATTGCCTCCTAACAAGCTTTACATTTTTAAACACTGGATTTGACTTGCAAGTACCACCATTGGATTGCAAAAATTCCACCAAATGAATAAAAAATACTCAATTTCATAGAGCAATAGAAATGACAATGTACATTCTTTTCATAATCTTGTTGTGTGTCTGAGACTGATGGAAAAAGAAATTTTTAAATAAAGAATGATGATTTTGGTCCGTTTGATTGTAAAAATGAAATGAAATTAAATTGAAAATGAATTTCAGGAAATTAAATTGCTTATTTTTCTGAGAATTGTAAATTATTTTGTTTGATTGATATAATTTTTCACGTGAAAAATGTTGAAATAAAAGTGTTTTTTTGTTTTCGCTTGACTTTATTTTACATGAAAATTGTCAATTAAAAGGAAATTTTACTGATATTGGGAATGAAATTTGTTTCTATTGTCAAAAAAAAATCAAAAAACTCATCTATCTTTTAATGTTCGTTTGACTTTGTTTTATATGAAAATTTTTAATTAAAGAAAAATATTATTTTACAATAATTCTTAAAATTTGTTTTCATTGCCAAAAAAAAAAATAATAATAATAATAAATAAATCTCTACGATACCCAAAAACGAATTCTATTGGTGAGAATTCGAATTCAAGAAAAAGATAAAAAATGCTGACGTGACAGCCAAAGGTGGAAAACGAATTTCTTGAAAAATTTTGTCAATCAAACGGATCAAAAGTGAAAGTTAAAATTCATTTTTAATTTTCCCTAGAAAATAAAGGGCTCATAAACAGGCCCTAATTTTCAAACATCTAGCAAAGAATAACGCAAAAGGAATGATAATTCAGACAAGTCTGAAGTTCAAACGAGAAAATTTCATTTCAAAATCCTCTTTAATGTAATGGGGGCCAAACGGGGCTTAGTTAAAAGGGCGGAGAACTGAAGTAGACGAAAAATAAATTTCTTTAAAGTATCTGGTTACATGTTTCATATCCTTAAATATAAAAACCATGCAAAACAATAAAATTACAAACACAGGACTAAACCATTAATTTTACATCCAAGTCACAGGCAGCAGCAGTAGCTGGAAAGATATTGTCGACCGAACCTAAAGAAGGGATCTTTAAGCTATTCTATTTTATCGGCATCAAAGCAAAACAAGTAATAGCAACTCCTTATACTCTTTGCTTCACACGACGGCCATTGGTATCAGTTCCATCGAGGATACCTTCATTACCTTGCTTGCAAACAGCAATAGAATGTTCGTTGATCCTTGCAACATACTCTAACAATTCGGTCAGGACATGAGGACAGCTCTCTTTCAGGTATTCAAAACCATCTGTCTGCATAACAGCTGCATAAAAAAAGCTTCAATTTAGCCCTCGTTTGGCTCAATTTAATTTAATTTTTTCTCTCTTACTTTCAACCACACAATCTTCAATAAAATAATATTACACTCAAAATCGAAAACTTTTCAACCACACAATCTTCAAAAAAAACACTATTCCCCCCATTATAAATTCAAATAATGGGGGCCAAACGGGGGGTTAATAAGTAACCGAAAGTCCTTAGATTTTACTAGACTATCTTGTAAATTTTCTGCATGATCTACATTTCACTTCAAAAGTTTTTAGATTTAACTAGAACACGATGCAAGTTCTGTCCTCGGAACTTAATGGACAGGGAGAGGCGACATAATCAATATTTCTGGTCGAGGGGGAAAGAGTTGTATTATGTTTGGCTAAGTTTCAAAAGAAGTAAAAGTTGCTGAAACCAACATTTTGAGTGAATTGTCCAAATAGTCACTGAACTTTAAAAATCACCTAAATGGTCATTGAACTTTGCAAAAGGTTAAATCAAAATTTTTCCCATTTTTTAAGTACACATTCTCCATAAAATTACAATTCCAAAAATTTCCCCATTTTTTAACCACACGTTTTTTTTAAAAAATAAATAAATAAATAAAAAATATCATTCCAAAGCAGATTTCACTCAAAAAATGGGTCTCAAACAGGGGCTTAGTTGCAAACATGCTAGGTAACTTACTTTTTGGTTATAAGATAAAAACAGTTGCAAATTTTATGTTACTGTTAAAATAGGTAACTTAATTACAATTTTCACCAATGAAAAAGTTATTAAAACAAACTTATTCATACGTATAAGTAAACTTTTAAGGCTTAACAAAAGATGCTCTGGTTTGTTCAGTCAAGGGCAATCCCACTAAATTTGGAATTTATAGGATTCAGAAAATAAACTAAGCAAATTAATCCATCCTCTTCTCTTCCCCCACCCCCCTAACAAGTTTCCTCATTTTTTCACATCTTTTACCCTTAACTATCCTTTCACAAACCTGATTATGACCCCAAGTGAATACCATCACGAAAACTGTTTTTTAGAAGATTCCAGGTAATTGTGGAAGTCTAGGCAGTTCTATGCTATCAGCTCGAGAATAAGAATGAAGGCAAAAATTTACCTCTAAGATTTTCAGGCAGCGCAACAAATTTTAGACAGACAGATTTCAGCTGGAAACAGTGGTGCTGTTCAGCCAGTGCTAGTGTTGTTGCAACAGTATTTATAGCAACCTCCTCACAGAGAATATCTTCACAGAGCAACCTGAGCCTATCTAAACCATATCGATCAGCAGCTGCAAGCAGATGCTGGGACATCAAAGTTGAAGCCCATGTCGAGTTCCAACCAGTAAGCTCTACCATGTCGGGCAGTGAATCCCAGTATATAAAATGAAGTAGAGCCTGCAAGGCACTTGAAACAGGTTAGAAAAGCAACAAGTTGCAGAGCCAATGACTGACAAAAATCCAAGGATAGTTGCAACAAAATTTAAACAGTATCATAGGACCAGCCAATCTGGGATCATTTTCCCTCAAGTAAAACTTAATAAACAAAATATACAACATATTCATTGCTTAAATACACATCCACACAAAGAATATAATATAGAGTGAAGAGCAGAAAGTCAGATGTGAGCAAAATAATACATAACCTTTACCAATTTTGGTCTATTTTCAAATGCATAATATCATCAATTTCACATTTTTTTCATATTCAGAATGGCAAAAATACCACAACAAATAAGCATTTGACATAAATGCCATTCTGCATGTTAGAATTAAGGGTGGACAATGCTACCCTGATCAAATGAACTCGTATTGCCTGTTCAGTCCAGATCCACAGAAACAAAAATTCGATTTCCACGAACTCAGAACAACAGTTGGATCTGGTTTCAAATAACAGTGAACCTGAAACCAGACTGGTTTGCCTGTTTTATTAATTCAGCTAAATATATTCAAATCTTTAAAGTTTACATCTTGGATTAACAAATTTAAGTAGATTCATCGCAAGTAGGCATCATGATCAATGATCAGGATACAAAACAAAACCTGCACAATGAGCACAATGTTATTACTTTGAACATATATTTTTTGGTTTCTTTGCACAGACAAGAATTATCGGCTCCGACTACCCTCAAATATGAATCAATTTTTTCATGAAACAGACTAAACAAACGTTACAATTGCAGAAAATGTCAGTTCCACTAACACAAACCAATAACCAGTAGTTAAAAAAATTAAAAGAAATCAGAAAAGTAAAACATTAAATATGGTCATGAAAATAAAAAAGTATACAGGTAGAAGTCGCCCAGGACCTTAAAAACCGGTGCCTCGATGTCTTCTATCTTTACACACTGTGTGTTTTGATCCTTCATTGGACCGTACAATTGAGCCCTAAATACTGGTGAACGAGCTGCAAGTACCAACTTATGAGCAGAATAAGTTTCTCCATTAACTTCAAAATTCACGTCAGTTCCTTCTCCACTTTCCAGCAGCTGCCCAAATTGCTGACCAATGTCCGATGGGGGTACTGGTATGGAGTATATTTTAGGTCCCTCCGTGTGAGACCTAACAACACCAACGCAGCACTGAACTTTAAGGCAATCATCTTTCAGGTAGTTCGACAATTCCAGAGCATTTCTTTTATAAAACCGCTTATACCCCCTACAGCATCCATGTTATGATAGAGTCAGACAAATTCTAATGTTACGATATTTAACGACAGATGCTTTTTGTGTCAAACAGTCACATAAATTTCTAACAATGAAGCCCTAATAACTCCAGGAAAACAGTACGAAAATTAACTGAATTAGAGAGAAAATAAAATACTAAGCCATATATTTAAAGTAAAATTATGTACATTATTTCCTTTTCAATCTATTAATATCCTAAATCACAACTATAAAATATAAAGCAAACAATTAACTGCATTTACTATTTAAATTTAAAATGGATAAGATACGAGCAACAACAAGGAAGTGGCTATGGTTGAGGATAATTAAACGAAGTGTTATAGTTTGGGCGGTTGTGATATATTCTGTATAAACCAAAAGAGCTCATAATCATAAGAGTGAAGCAATCTCAGTAAAACAAGTCAAAAGACAACATAACACATTGTAGTTGTTAAATGTTTAATTGCTGCCTATATATCTATCAACTAACCAACCAGTCACTTTAAAAAAAAAAATAAAGAAAAAAAAGGTAATCAACTCCAAATTCACTGGATAAGGTTAAGTTAATTTTTGTTACGTATTCAACGCCATCTTCAGTACGGAGACGTGTTAAAAAGTCTCCTCAAAAGTGTCTTTTTTATTATTTTGATATTGGCACCACAATAACTATCAGGTATGACAGGTATTGCTTTCCATGGACACACTAGATCACTACTAATTATTTTGCCTGTAACTAAAGGACATTCACAAAGCTGAACAACTTGAACTTTTGAAGTGTAATCTGCATAGCTAGTAGATGCTCTTCAGCAACACTCTTTCAGAAAAGGTAGGTGGTTGATAACAGCATAACTATCAATATCAACTACGTAGGCTCCATCACTTTTCATTTAGGGTCCGCTTGATTGCAAAGGTGGAATTTGGGTGGAAAAAAAATGAATTCCAGGGAATTGAATTGCCTAGAAATGATTTTCCTTGAAATTGTCAATTGATAGTATTTGATTGATATAATTTTCCACGTGAAAAATGTTGAAATAAAAAGTGTTTTTTAGTATTTGTTTGACTTTGTTTTACATGAAAATTGTCAATTTAAGGGATATCCACTTCTACCATTGTTCCTAGAATTTGTTTTCATTGCCAACAAAAAAAAAAATGAAAAAAAAGATCAAAAAATCATCTATATTTTGGTGTTCGTTTGGTTTTGTTTTACATGAAAACTGTCAATTAAATGAAAATATTCTTTTACAATTAGAGATAAAATTTGTTTCTATTGTCAAAAAAAAAAAAAAAATTCCGCTATAACATGGAACTTGAATTCTCACCAATATGGTGAGATTCAAATTCCATTCTCAGTAAAACAAGTCAAAAGACAACATAACACATTGTAGTTGTTAAATGTTTAATTGCTGCCTATATATCTATCAACTAACCAACCAGTCACTTTAAAAAAAAAAATAAAGAAAAAAAAGGTAATCAACTCCAAATTCACTGGATAAGGTTAAGTTAATTTTTGTTACGTATTCAACGCCATCTTCAGTACGGAGACGTGTTAAAAAGTCTCCTCAAAAGTGTCTTTTTTATTATTTTGATATTGGCACCACAATAACTATCAGGTATGACAGGTATTGCTTTCCATGGACACACTAGATCACTACTAATTATTTTGCCTGTAACTAAAGGACATTCACAAAGCTGAACAACTTGAACTTTTGAAGTGTAATCTGCATAGCTAGTAGATGCTCTTCAGCAACACTCTTTCAGAAAAGGTAGGTGGTTGATAACAGCATAACTATCAATATCAACTACGTAGGCTCCATCACTTTTCATTTAGGGTCCGCTTGATTGCAAAGGTGGAATTTGGGTGGAAAAAAAATGAATTCCAGGGAATTGAATTGCCTAGAAATGATTTTCCTTGAAATTGTCAATTGATAGTATTTGATTGATATAATTTTCCACGTGAAAAATGTTGAAATAAAAAGTGTTTTTTAGTATTTGTTTGACTTTGTTTTACATGAAAATTGTCAATTTAAGGGATATCCACTTCTACCATTGTTCCTAGAATTTGTTTTCATTGCCAACAAAAAAAAAAAATGAAAAAAAAGATCAAAAAATCATCTATATTTTGGTGTTCGTTTGGTTTTGTTTTACATGAAAACTGTCAATTAAATGAAAATATTCTTTTACAATTAGAGATAAAATTTGTTTCTATTGTCAAAAAAAAAAAAAAAATTCCGCTATAACATGGAACTTGAATTCTCACCAATATGGTGAGATTCAAATTCCATAAAATGGTGGAAAATGTCTACGTGGCCAAGGTCCATGGAAATGATTTTCCATGGAAAATTTATCTTGTCAAACACCACAAATGTTGGAAAATGGAATTGATTTTCCATTTTCCATGGAAATTCTTGGGCAATCAAACAGGCCCTTATTGTCTACAGCTTGTATTGCATATTTGTTAGTGTTTATGATCTTCAACATAATTTAAAATAAGGAAATCAGGAAGAGCGATGAGATCAAATTACGGAGCTGCAATAAATAAATAAACCGATCATCTTGTTTTCCTTCTCAAATATTTTGTTTCCAAATCAAACAGTAATAATGTAAAAGGATGCAGATGACTAAGCAATCGAACCAACCAATTGGACTATTTATACAAATACATCGGACCAAATTGAAAAACAATGACCTAAACTAAGAAAAATATTCAATGCAAGATACCAAGAACTAAATGAAAACTCACCACATGCTACCTTGGTATTTTAGGGTGTAAGGCCCGCTCTCTAACTCCCTTCCAAAATGGCTGTGCACCTTATGCCTCTCCTGTCCACTCTGATCCAAAAGGGTCAACTCAAAAAGCGCCCTCACATCCGTACCCTCACTCGCAAGCGCTATAAACAGCGAAACGTATGTTGCATTGTCCTCCACGCTCTTCCCATCAGGATAGAAATAGATCGCCCATGAATAACCGCCCACAGTAAACGTATCAGATGCTACGTACTTCCCAATACCGATACCCTTTGACAGAGAATAGCCACTGATCTTAAAATCATGCGAGCCATTCACCGTCTCTGTGAGCGACGTTGACGTCGTCACCAACGGCGACACCGGCATCACCGTTGAAGACGAGGGCTTGGCTGTCTCCGTATAAACCCTTCCCATTCTCACCATTACTGCACAGAATTATTATCCCTCAATCTTCAAATCAAAATTCAAGAATACGACACAATATTTAAAACGAAATGAAATAAAATTCCCAGAATAGTTTAAAAAATATATAAAATTAAAATGGAGGTCAAGAACTCAATTACAAGGTAAAATTGAGGAAAATATAAGGTTTTAGAAAAAACTGAAATCGATCAGAATTTGTTTTAGGGTTTTGAAGCTGAGAAACGGAGCCTGTTTAGAGAGGGAAAATTCCTGGAGAGAGAAAAAGTAAAAGACAACAAATAAATAAATGATATTAATGATTTTTTATTAATATATACAGGAGTGGAAGCAAAATTATTGCACTTGTTTGAGATCCATTATTTTTTTTAAAAATGTATTTTTCACATCATTTTAATCACATATTTTAAATAAAATAATATTATACGTAAATTTAAAATTTTATTTTATATTTTAATCACATATTTTTTATTAATACACTATTCAAAAATTTATTTTCTTTTCTAAAATGGGGCTCGAACAAGGGCATTAGCTACAGACGTGTAAGGTAATAGAATTTAGCCTCCGTTTGCTCCTATTAAATTTCATTTTATTATATTTTATTTATTCTTTTATATTTTTAATCACACAATGTTTCATAAAATCATATTAAACATAAATTTAAAAATAAATTAATTATTTATTTTTCAAAAAAATATTATTTCAATCATTTTCATTTTCACAAAATGAGGTGAAACGGGAGCTTGAACTCGTTTGTTTAAGCCACTAAATAAGGCAAAATGAACCATAAAAGGGTATTCTTATCATTTTAATCATGAGAAAAGTCAAAGTTGTAATGGTTGGGTAGATGAAGATAATTCAAATGTTTAAGTAAAATGTGGGACCCATGATAAAAATATGGCTGTCCCTGGCTCACGCGCTAAATTTTGGAACGTTACGCGTGTGAAGCAAAAAAGCTGGAATCCACAGTCGGGTTGGAATTACGATTTTAGCCCCTGTCATTCATTTGCAACTTTCGGGTTTCAACAATTATTTTTAGGGAAAATTGCAGCCAAGGTACCAAACATTTCGTTTATTAGCAGACTTTGCCTAAACCTTTAGTTTGTGCCACCGAAGATACCAAACCTTTCAAAAATATGCACCGGAGGTTCAAATGGACGGAAATCGTCCGTTTGATCGTTAGTTGACCAAAAAAAGTAAATTTTGACCTATTTTGACTAAATTGAAAAGGGTAAAATGATAACTTGATAATTACCATATTAAATAAATTGAAAAAAAATCAAAAAATCAAGAAAAAAATCAAAAAATAAAAAATCTAAGAAAAAAATTAAAAAAAGGTTGTCTTCTTCAATCACCCCACCCCACCCCACCCCCCATCTTTTTCCCAGCACCACCTCCTCCTCCAATTCTCAATTCTTTATTCAAAAATGGAACCAAAAGCCGCCGTTTCAAGAACATAAGCACCCCATCTCCACCTTCACCTCCAGCACCACCTCCTCCACCAGAGCCTCGACGGTACCACTCTGTCAACACCGACAAACCACCATAACCCAACAGAAGATACTGGATAAAGGACTCCGAAAGCTCATGAATATGGGTTTTTATGGTTACAGATTTAAATTTTGGATACCATTCCTGAATCTGATATCTATTTATTTCTTCTTCCTTCATTTTAAGAACAAATATTTGCCACTTCTCTGAAGCAAAAGAGAGACCTTCCTCAAGAAAATTGACCAGTTCCAAATGAAATAGTTAGCAAATGCTTAACTTTAAGAAGAGATGGTAATATAGATCGAATAGAAATTTATAAATACTAAATTATTTCAGATAGATATAGCAATAGAAATAAACTGAGCCGAGCAAAAAAAAATAAAGTCATAAAGCCAACTGCCAACCCCAAATTTATTAAGAACGAGACTTACTTGCTCGTAATTTTAAACCAGATGGGGAGTCACAAGAGTGGCGGTGGGGTGGGGTGGGGTGGGGGGGGGTGATTGAAGAAGACAACCTTTTTTTAATTTTTTTCTTAGATTTTTTATTTTTTGATTTTTTCTTTATTTTTTGATTTTTTTTCAATTTATTTAATATGGTAATTATCAAGTTACCATTTTACCATTTCCAATTTAGTCAAAATAGGTCAAAATTTACTTTTCTTGGTCAACTAACGGTCAAACGAACGGTTTCCGTCCATTTGAACCTCTGGTGCATATTTTTGAAATGTTTGGTACCTCCGGTGGCACAAATGAAAGGTTTGGGCAAAGTCTGCTAATAAACGAAAGGTTTGATACCTCGACTGCAATTTTCCCTTATTTTTAAGGGACATGCAACGTGTACATCAAGATTTGAGTGATGCTATGAATATAAAGGAGATTAACAAAATATGAGTTGATAAGATCTATATCACTTATTTCAAAATCAGATTTTGAAATCAAAACAAATCAACTGCCTAAATATTGCCAACACCTATTTTGTCAACAAATTTTGTCAACCTACTTTGTACAAGTAGATTAATTATCAAGATTTACATAATACTTTATTATCACATAACATTTATTATTCATCAATTTAAAATATAATTAGCTTTTTCATCTAATTATTTCCCTCCATATCAATTCGATCACTGCTCCTAACAAATTTTCTATACAAACGATAAAAAATCCAATTTTTAATGTCCCACTTTGTACAGACCAAAAAAATTCAACCTTAGCTTTATCCGATTTTGAGCACTTGTAAAAAGAGACGTTGCCGATCAATAGAATTAGAATGAGTAGGCGAGGAGGATCGAATGGGACAAATATTCCCCATCTCGTTAGAGAATTGGAAAGAGAATACGAAGAAAGAGAATGTAAATAGATTTTGAATGCACGAATTACCCAAACTTTCCTAAAATACAACAAAAATGTCACTCAGGCCAAGTATTCAGAACGTAACAATTTCGAACACCAAAAAATGCAAAAAGATTACAAATACATGAATTACACATAATAATTCAACAACAAAACTGTTACACTGAATTTACAGCAAACGATTTCCAACACAACAATTTGGAACAAGAAAAACAAACGGATTTCAAATGTATGAATTATGTATTTCTTCTATAATATATATAAACTAAAATGTCAACTCGAATTTACAACCAACTTATGACTTTAGCAACAACATTAGCACTAACCATTCTACCTCGAGAGCAAATCTTTGTGATGCAAGATAGAGAAGAAGGCAGCAAGAAAGGGTGAAGAAACCAGAGAGATTGGAGGGAGAAATTCGGAGAAGAAACAAAAATTCAAGGGGAAATGAGAGGAACGAGATAACATTGGCTGCAAGCCAAAACTAATTTCAATTTTTCATAATCATCAACTGTTTTTCCATGTTCAATGCAAGTCATATTAATAGGGAAATCAACAAACCTAGAAAGTAAATAGGTTTGGATTAACCCAATATTACAAGTCCAATAACAAAACATAAAAATAAAGGATGATGTTTGCATCAATTTTTTCGGGTGGAAAATAACTCGACTATGTGGAGTGAACAAAACACAAAAGGCTGCAGTCGACCTCATACCAAAAAAGGTTCCATATCATATTTCCATTCAGTGCTAAGTGTATGAACTCATACCACGAGGAACGATCTTTTTGAAGAATTAAATATCAAAATTCAACGGTTAATAACAGTGAAAGCTTCAGATTATCCTCAAGGGTATGATTCACCCAAGGAGGACAATCTCTTTTTTTTAATCAAAAATCGATACTGATCTCCAAATAGTAAACGCTCAAGCAACTCATTTCCAAAATCTTCATACGATTGTGCACAATGAGGAGATAGGAAGTTAGAACCGAAGAACTAGCCCGCAAAGACAAAAGATTGCAAATCGAAGGCTCAAACAGGCCCCGATTAGGAAACAATATTTCTACATTGAAAATATTACATCTATTTACGTGAGATGACAAATCAAATAGAAAATCTTTATATGAGTGATTAACAAGCATTTTCTTCACATTTTTGGAAAATCGGAGAATAGAGACATGCAATCAAGTAGTCTTTCCACTACTCTAAATGCAGTAGGAGAAGTCTTCTTATGTTTATTTTGAATACAATCCAAAAGAAGGATAATCAGGTCTAGTGGGATATTGTCAATTTCTTCCAATGTAAGGGCCATAAGAGTCTATATGGACATGAAGACATTCTCTAAATGGGTTCCTTTTAAAGCTCAAAGAAAGTGTCGAAATATGTCAACTATCATTTACGAACAATCTAGGTCCAACATGATAAGAAAGTACTTCACCTTAGCCATAGTATCTAGTATCCTAACTAATGTAGCATACAAATTGATGGATATGCCCATAAGAGATGAAAATGATGATATAATCATGGAAAAGATATCTTGCATTAATTCATCACATAAGAGAGGATTGGGTACTGTAATGTGGAATATTTCGCTGAGACAAGAAACAACTGCTATTTGCATTGCGGAATCAAAATGTCTTAATAACTTATTTGAGACCAATGTCGTGCTAAGTGTATTAATAGACCTGGGCATGGAAACAACAAGAAATTGGTCTACTTGCAAAAGTAAATACACAGTATGTTTAAGCAACAATATGAGCTCATTAAAAGGCAACAAAGATTGAATAAGTTTTCTTCCATTTGTTAACAAGTGGACTCCTAAAGCTTGGTATTCATGCCATAGCATTTTTTTGTTTCAAAATTGACAAGCCAAAATACTAAAATAAAAGTACATGTTTAAAATAATAAAATTGTTACCTCGAAGATTCAAAAAAGTCAAACACTGCTCCAATCACAATTTTCAAATTGGCACAGCTATGGTAGCAAAGCTGTCAATCAACATAAATAAAAGATCACCTATGAATAATGATAGAAATTTTCCCCCTCCCTCTTTTTTTTTTTCTTCACTTTTCTCTTTCTTTTTTCTTTCTCCTTTTATTTCTTCTCTTTCTTTTTTTAAATAAAAAAATCACTTAAATTATTACATGAATAACAACACCGGGGCACAAACTGAAGCCCAAGCACAAGCTAGGGCAGAGACCAAAAAAGGAACAAAGTTGGGGCACAAATTGAGATGAGGTGTTAGAGGGTGCGGTGGTATGAAGAAGCTGCCAGCGATTGAGAGCTTGGAAATTGGAGTTTGCGAGTTTAAAGTCATGATTTACAGTGATAATTGTAGAAGAGAATGGGTAAGATGTCGATGGTGGTCGTTTGAGCAACTAGATATGGGTCGTCGATGTGGAAAAGGTGTTAGCGAATATCGAGATAAAAGCTTATGGTGGGCAGTTACAGGGAGTGAAGATAGCAACGAAGGTAGGATAATTTGGTGAAAACTCACGGGGCAATTATTCTGGTGAGCCGACACTATGATGAGTGATCGACGGTCAAGGTTGTGGCGAGCGTTGGTTTGCTGTCAGAGCGATGAGTTATGTGTTTTTTGGTAGCAAATTTTGAGGAATATGTAATGAAGTTGGGCCAATTGTGTGGGATGTTGGCAAGTTGAAGGTTACCCACAGTAACAGAAGCAAGTTGTGGAGTAGAGTGTCGCGAGATTAGGATGGACGGGATAATTCTGTAAATTAGGCCAAGTAATGGGCTAGCTTGTCTGGTTAAGTGATAATGTGTAGTGGCTTTTTTTGTTGGATTTGTTGGCTGTGCACAGTTGAAGTTGGAAGAGGAACAACTAGTGGTGGTTGTTGGTAGTTAAAAGGAACGGTCAATGCTAGGTACAAGTTTTGGGTTTGGCATTGTTAAATGTTCCGGGATGCAGATGGATTGGTTAGTGGCAGATTGGTGGTGATTTTATTTGTTTGTAATGGTGAAGATGCTAGGAAGTTGCAAGGCGGGTAAGTGTGATGGCAAGAGTTGCAGCAGCGGTTAGGAGGTTGGGCGTATTTCCTGATCATGGTTGTTGCGCTGGTGGTGGGAGAGTAAATCGACTGTTTTTGCAGCGGTAGGTGAAGAAAGACAAATTTGGCTATGATACCAAATTTGATGCAAGATAGAAAAGAAAGCAACAAGAAAGAGGGAAGAAACCGAAGAGAATAGGAGAAAAACTGGAAAAGAAGCAGAAATTCGGGGAGGGGGGGAATGGGAAGGAAATGAAGGAGATAATGTTGGCTGCAAGCCAAAACCAATTTCAATTCATCATAATCACCAACTATTTTTTTATGTTCAATACAAGCCATATAAATAGGGAAATCAACAAACTTAGAAAGTAAATGGGCTTGGCCTAATCTAATATTACAAGTCCAATAACAAAACCTAAAAATAAAGGATGATGTCCCCATCACTTTGTCCTGTCAAATAGAAGTGATGATTTAAGCTCCATCTATGGTGTATCTAACGCGGGTAGAAATATATGACTTGCAAGAAGGCAAGTATGATGCTATGATCTTCGAAGGCTGAAAAATTCCAAGCATTGTATGCATATTATTGTGTACATGTTTCTAGTTTTGCTAAGGACGGCAAGTGTTTCGATATTAGGACAAAGTACAGGTCGACTTCTGTAGGGATGGAGCCAAACATTCAGCATTGTAGGGTCAAAATTTGAAATACAATTTTTTTTTTAAACAACATATCATTAATCACTACTACAACTGTAGTCCACGTGTTTTCATACTCTAAAAACGTCGTATAATTACATCATTATTAATATTAGTGAATACATCATTCTCAATATATGGAACTAAACTGTCATTTAGCCATTGATCTCACATCCGATTACGTCCATTGATCTCACATCCGATTACGTAGTTGATTCTTGACAATCTTCATTGCAGAAAATACTCTCTCTACCGTAGCAGTACCAACTGGAAGAATTAACGCCAATGTTAGAAGCTTGTAAATCAATGGATATACCTCCTTTTTTTTTGTCAATACCAACTTTTTCGCAAGATCATTAATGCTCCGTAACCCTTCAAATTTTTTGTGAGTGTGCTATCAATAATATATATCTGAAGTTGCTCTTCAAGTGTCAAGATCTCTACTGGTTTAAAATCATTGGGATAATACTCACACAATTGAAATAACTTGTCCTTGTCGAAAGTAAAAAATGAATTTTCCGGAATAAGCATGCAATACAAAAGAGTACGTCGCTATTTGTCTCAGAGAAACGATCATTCAACTCTTGAATTTGCAGATCAATGATAGCATAGAAGAAATCCAAATGAAAATGATGTAGATTTGTTATTCCTTGAGCGTTATGCCATGAGAGATCTAGAGGTATAAACATATCATCCATGCTGTCACTTCTGGTAAACACCATTATGAGATTAACACGTGCCAAAGAAAATGCTTGTCATAATACACTTAGATTGGAATTAATTTCACAAAAAGCCCTTTACTAAATACACAGACGAAATCAAATAAATAAAGATTAAAAAGCATGAGAAACGTGGCTCAATAGAAAACATGGAAAAAAGGTAGGAGGACAATGAAGACATTAGAATAGTGTATCTATCTCATTCAAAGTAATTTGGATGATATATCTTTGAGTTATTGAGAAATTATAAAAAACACATTAAGGAAACATTTTTAGCAAAAAATGGATGTCATATTATCGAAACGATTATTCCAAAAATGACGAATGACAGGAATGGAAATCTGTGCTAGCTAAATTTCTAAATCGAATACCCTAACCATTCTTAGTTGGATATCTACATGTTTTACATTCCATTAAAGAAGATTAACATTGTCACCAGCCTACCAAAGAATAAAATTTGTAACAAGTGGAGCATGAAAATTTTGGTTAAAATGAAAAATAAACCAAAGAATTGCTTACCTGCCCAAAATCCAAACTCTTCTCGAAACATCTCAACACCATTTAATTTTTGGGGGTTCTCAAAAGAAAAAAAATTAGTCAGTAGAAATACAAAAAAATCTGGCATGAGTGGGATTAAAAATTGAAGCATTCAATCTTATGGAAATTAGATAGCCTGATAGGTAACGGCCTCAAGGCCTCGAAATATATATAGCTGTAATTCTTAGTTATAAAATAACAATTAATTAAATTCTGAAGGGGAGCTGAACTAAAATTCAATTCCGTTCCATTTATTTCCTTCAGTAGAATGATTAACATTTAAAAGGAACCAAATTCCAAAAGTAGGAATTAAACCTACAAGAAATCATTCAATCATCTCTATCAAAATGTTCATTTTCTCGTTCAAAGCAAACATTGAGAGGTACTGTTCACGAACCAGAACCGACAGTGCTAGACTACTATCAACTTCATAGGAGGGTTATATTTCCTTGTCCACTCCTTGTAGGTGCAAATGAATAAACAATAATGCTTGAGGTTGATATTAGCTCCGCTTTTCTAGGTATTAATTTTTTTTATTTTTCTCCTGTTTCAAAGATAAAATGCTTCTCACTTCCTTCCCTGACTAGGCTTAAATGAAATTAAGGGCTTGTTTGAGCCACATTATTTTCAAAAAAATATATTTTTCAATAGTAATTTGATATCATTTCAACCACACATTTTTCAATAAAATAATATTACACGCAAATATAAAACTTTTTCTTATTTTTTAACCACACATTTCTCATTAATTTGACATGAATAATGTATTTTTCCTAGAATGTGGCTCAAACATGAGCTAAAAGTGGAAAGTATCAGTGGATTCGAGTAGTGTAAACTTAAACCTAAAACATTTTAGTAGGCCTATAATAACCGTTTAAACTATTGTATACTAGAAAGCTAATAGAATAGATCAACGGCTATCCACCCATTAACAACATTAATTCTAATTTTCTACAAATTAACTATGATCAAGAAATTATTCAGCAGAAATGAACTTCTAGAATAGGATAGCGTTCATTTACATCAACCCCAAAATTTCCAACTCTTCCTCAAGTTTGACAGTATCCTGTTAACCCAAGACAAGTGACATAGTTCCTACAATTACTTCTTCTTCATCAGGTTGGCTGTGTTAACCATGGTACTACATGAAGAGATGGAGTTGACCACACAGTATCCTCACTCTTCAGCAATTAAGGAAATGCTACAATATCTCACTCCTTAGGAATTGAGGAAAATGTTAATCTTTCAACAATCAAAATAAAAACCAAATGCAATTTGGCTCTAGATAGGTGTCATGGCATGAAGACAACAACAAACTAGATATAATTGAGACTCTTCAAAAAAGAAAAAACACAAGATTAATCAATTATGCTCGTTATTCCTAACTATTTCATAAACAACAATATTCTCTTAAAAATGTAAAAAATTCTATAAAACTATTCATTAGGTGTAGGTGAAATGGAAATTCAATGCTCTACATGGAGCTTAATGAGACGTTTTATTAATATCATTGGCAGTAAAAAAAATGGAAGTCATCAGAACTTCGGGCAGAACTTTTTTAATCTTAGTAAAATAAAATAATAACAATACGCAGTAAATGGATTTAGAGATAACACTGTAAGTCTCGTATATCCTGTTCAAAAGATATCTAGGACAGTATCATTCTAAATGCATTATAAAAACTGGACGTTATACTAAGAGCCTTGCCTATTTCGGCACTTATATATCACAATTCCTCAATGCCAACCTTCCCTTGGTAGAAATCATAGAGTTTAGGCACTTGCTTCTCTTATTAGGTCACAAACTTTTCCAAGAAATATTTATTGGTGGGCAACAACACAATGCTCACATCCTTCTTTTTAATCAATTCCATCAAGAACAAAAAATGAACGGTGAAGCACCTAGGAATTATCCGATTCTCCAAATTCAATAAGAGAATTGTCAAGCACGATGCAATCATTTGGACTTCCACCCCATCTTGTTAACAAAAAAGTTCATTGTTTTAGAGATCTTCGTCTCAGACATGATCATGCAATTCCGATGTTTCCTAAATGCCATGTAAATGTCATCCTTCAACTAACTCAATTTTCTGTAAGCCTCATAACACTGACCCTATATCATTTTATTGCTTTTTCCAGATGTTGCACGTGTCGCCAATACAAAAGCCATTCCCAAAAGATTGAACCCCATTTTCACTGTAAGGTCCCGAATTTTATGTTCTTAAATTGGTTGATGTATTCCATTTAAGAAACGAGTTATGGAAGCTCGGCCCATTTAAAGTTATGAAAGACCAAGTCATAAGTTAATTAAAAGCTCGACAATTTAAAAGATTATATTTAAGTAAATTTGATTACAAAGATCTAATGAATAATTATGTTGCCACAATAGTCATCTGTATAGTATTTCACATAAGTAATCTAGGTTTGAATCACCATGCAGATGTTTTATAAAATATTTTTACAAAATTATTTTTGAGTTAAAAACTCTTCATTTTGTACATTAAAAATAATTATAACAAGTTCATTAGATGAAATAATTGTTTTATTAGTGGGCACTCATAAAGATACATTACAAAACATGTAAATAGTTTATTATCCTTTTATTTTTCATTACGTAAATATTTTATAAAAAAATTTATATGAATTATATTTTTTATGGGTTTAAAAATCTTTAAATTCTTAGATAGAGATTCAATTTAACAAGATTAATGATAATATAACTCCCCCATTTAGTTTTTCACTAAAAATGCAGGTTACAAAAAGAGAAAAATCACTTTTTTTTTTCACTATATCTCTCATCAAATCCGAATTTACTCTTATTTTCTCTAAAAAATATCTTCTATTTCAATTTAACTTTAAGGGAACAGTAGGTTTTTTTTTTTTTACACATTTTGTGTATTTATATTCAAGAAAAATCAAGGTAGGTACAGGTGCAAGTAGTTATTTCGTTTTTAAGTTATGATTTTTCGTTAAAAGTATGAATGAATTGGTACCTTCGGATATGGTTCTATGGCACCATTATACTTAAAATGATCATTCTCCGGCCTAAGGTAATTCTATAGAAATTGAATTTTGTGAAATAAAGTCAAGGTTAGAGAGAGATGCTCTCAACTCTAGTGAGAGAAAGTCCCACTTTGAGTGCCTTGACATCGATTGGTTTTCTCTTTTCTCTTGTGATTTCTTCATGTTTTTAGTTTGATTTTTATCTTCTTTGGTGAAAATCGAATTAGTGCATATTGAATCTGCTTATGGAATACTCTATGTGAGTATTGGTTTTCTATTTGCTGCCATTTTCGTCCTCTTCAAAGTTCAAAGTTCAAGTCTGGTTTTCGGCCAGCTCACTCCCCCATTGCTGCTGCTCTGCTTGTGTTTTTGAGCTGTGTGTCTCTTGCTTGCTGGACGTCCTCCATCTCCAGTTTGGTTCCTTGCTCAGTTCTGGACTTTTCTTGCTGGGTTCAGCCTTGCTTTCGTGCTGCTGGGTTTTCTGTTTGTTTGGGTTTCTTGCTATCCAGTTCCTGCTTCTTCATTTCCATGGTGTTCTTGGTTGGCTTGTAAGTATTGTGTATGCATACATGCATGTCATTTTGATTTGATTTTGTATTTGGGTCAGTCATTCCTGTTATCCCCCTGTTATGCAGCCTCTACAGTCTGTTTTTTGCCAATTTTGTATATCAAATTCAGAAAGTTGGTGAGAGTCCCGTTTGACAATTGTTTGGGCCGGTTTCACTTGCATTCTGGCCGGGTTTTGGGCTGGACCTTGGAGGATTGGCCTGCTATTTTATTGTGGTTGTTGGGTTACCTTTTGGGCCTTTCCTTGGGCTGGAACGTGTGCTTTCGCTATTGGACATTCTGGACTTAACTTGGCCTTTTGGACCTTATTCTCTGGGCAGATTTCTTGGGCTTCTGGTTGGCAGAATTGTGGTGATTTCCTTGGGCCAGTTTCTGGGCCTTGCTGGTCATCTTTTTAAGAAGTTTTCTTTGGGCCTGATTTGGTCTTCAGTTCTGGACCTCTCTTGCCGGTGGACTGCCCTTTTAATCCTTTTTGACTTCTAATTCAGGATTAATTGGTGCCAAGTATTTGGGCTAGGCTTGCTGTTTTACTTTGGATCATTCACTATCTATTTTTGACGTCAACTTCTCTTGTCGAGTGAGTCATTTTCTACCGATTTTTTGGGTTTCATTTTGTCATCATCAATTTTATTTGGCTTGGTGAATTTCTTCTGCCCGGCTATCCTTCTGGATTCTTGCCTTATTTTCTGCTGGTTTTCTGGATTTCTTTCTCTGGGACTGTTTCTGCCTCTACCTATTTGACGTCAACTTTTTATTGCTGGGTGGTTTTTATTTCTCCCTGTGATCATTTTTGGGCAGCTTGTTGTGGTTTTTAATTCCTCTTTGAATCATGGGTAAGAGCAAGGCAAAAAGTGGTCGCCCCCCTCATTATTAAACCTGGTCGACTGCCACTTGTTGAGGATAATGTCGGAGCATCCCCACTGAAGGTTTTATCAGGGGAGAACAAGGTGGAAATCTGCCTTCACCGAGCATATCTTTAACTCTCAGTAAGGAGGATACGGACTCTAATCAATCTGAATTTGAATCAAATTCGGGTAAAGAAATGGAAAGCAATGCTGGAAATGTTAAAAGTGTTGATGGAGGTATTGAGAAAAAAACCCCATGGGTAAATCTTTTTAAAGACAACCGAAAATTAGATGAAAACATCATGCTTAAACATTTCCTTAATCAATTGGATGAGGTTGTTTTGGAGGAGTGTGATGAGGATAATATCGAAAATTCTTGGGGATTTGGATTGGTTGGATACTTCGCCGGGAGGTTCCCGGGTAAGGTGGTTTTACTTAAACTTTGTGATTCTTGGGGAGTTAACTACAAATACTATGTTCATGCTAGTGGATGGTTAGTGTTCAAGTTTGAAACCGA
This sequence comes from Olea europaea var. sylvestris, assembly GCF_002742605.1. NCBI lineage: Eukaryota > Viridiplantae > Streptophyta > Magnoliopsida > Lamiales > Oleaceae > Olea > Olea europaea. The sequence goes on from NW_019263365.1 coordinate 226,681, forward strand.
TAGCGAAAGACTAAGTGTGTTGCAAGGAGGGCCATACTTGATATATGGTAGACCACTCATGACTAAAAGTATGCCACGTTATTTTGACTTCAACGATAAGGATGTTAGTACCATGCCGGTATGGATTAATATGCCGGGTCTACCTTTGGAGTTTTGGAACTCGAATGCCTTAGGGAAAATTGTTTCTAAGGTGGGGAAACCTATCTCCATGGACAAGGTTACGGCTACAAGAGGTCGGCTCTCTTTTGCTAGAGCGCTTGTGGAAGTAGATGCATCCATTTAGTTTATTCGGAAGGTAAACATTAGACTTCCAAATGGTGTTATGAGGGAGCAAGAAATTGTTTATGAACATGAACCTAAGTTTTGTGGCTCATGTAAAGTGTTCGGTCATTCCACTTCCGGGTGCAATAACAATAAAAATGATGGGATGAAAGGAAAAGGGAAAGTTGCTGCTTCAACTCAAACTAAAAGTGTGCAGGCTGGTAAATCAGCATCAAATGGCCAGAAAAATGTTGATATGGGTGCGGGTGTGAACATACGAACTGAAAAAAATGTCTCAACAGCTTTACTTGAAAAAAAGGGCCAGAATTCTGTGAAAAATTCTGGGCAGAATCTGGTCCAAAATGAGCAGAATTCTGGGCAGATTCTGGCCCAAAACGAGCAGATTTCTGGACAAGTTACTGGGGACTGCGTGGATGACCAAATGGGGGATGATCCGGGACAGATTGAGGCACCATTTGAGAAGGTGGTTGCCAAGAAAAAATGGCCTGCTGAAGGTAAAAAATCTGGCCAGGTTGGGGCATCGGTTGGGGCATCAAACAATGGAGCAGATTTACCTTTAAACCTTCCTCCGGCAGATTCGAGTAAAGTATGTATTGAAAAACTCAAGTGCAAGAGTGATGAGCAACATAAACCGGTCTCTAAAGTCGTTAAGAAGAGGGGCTCCTCCCTTGCTTCTTCATCATGAAGATAGCATCTTGGAACATTAGGGGTATGAATTCACCCCTCAAACAAAATGGGATTCGGGAGTTCCTAAAGCTCCATAGCATTGATATCATGGCTATTTTGGAAACGAAGGTGGATGACCGTAAGTTGATGAGAATTTTGAGGAACAAGTTCAATGGCTTTTGGCATGCAAACAACTTTGGTACTCATAGAGGTGGACGTATATTGATTTTGTGGAATCCATCCAAAGTCATTTTGGATGTGATGGAGGTTCATCCACAAATCATACATTGCAAAGCTATATGCAAAGTAACTTCTCTTGAATTTCTTGTTAGTTTTGTATATGGGTTTCATACTATAGTAAACCGAAGGCCCCTTTGGAATACCGTTCTGGAGCTTAATGAAAATGTTTCTTTACCATGGTTGATTGTGGGAGATTTCAATAATGTGCTAAAGTTTGATGAGAGATGCAATGGGTCGGATGTGACCCCGTACGAAATCAAAGATCTAGCATCTTGTTGCCTCAATGTGGGTCTCTTGGATGTCCGGTCTATTGGTTGTTTTTATACATGGACGGATGGGACGAGGTGGAGTAAAATTGACAGGGCTATGGTGAATGATGTGTGGATACAAAAAGGGGTTGTTGTGGAAGCAAATTTCCTCCCTTTCAAATGTCTATCCGATCATTCCTCGTGCATTGTATCTTTTCTTGATTGTGGGGGAAGTGGAAAAAGTCCCTCTAAGTTTTTTAACATGTGGACCAAGCATGTGGATTTTAATGACTTGGTTATTGATTGCTGGAATTCTCACTTCCGAGGAAATAAACAATTCATTCTTTGCAAGAAGTTGAGCAAATTGAAAGGGGCTTTGAAAGTTCTCAATTCCAAGCATTTTGGGCATATTTCTAGTAGAGCATCCGAGGCAAAATCTGAGTTACTTGCTGCCCAACTACAACTACAAAATCAGCCTACTAATGCTGTTTTTCAGAATTTGGTGGCTAATATGAGGAAGAAGACCGTTGCATTGTGTGAAGCCGAACGCAGTTTTTACTACCAAAAGGCTAAATATATTTTCCTCAAGGATAGTGACAAATGTACTAAATTCTTTCACTCCATTGTCAAAAGGAACTCAAAGAGAAATTTCGTTGCTTCAATTCTTAAGGCCAACGGGAGTTATTCTACATCACAAGAGGAAGTGGCCACCGAATTTGTGAATTTTTACACCAACTTGCTGGGGGAAAAAGAGGCCGTTCGGCCTATTGAAGTCAACATCCTTGCAAATGGTCCTTTGGTATCTTCGGAACAAGGGAATGATTTGATTCGGGACATCTCCTTCGATGAAATAAAGGAGGCTCTTTTTGGGATTGGAGATGATAAATCTCCCGGACCGGATGGGTACACTTCATGTTTCTTCAAGAATGCTTGGGGGTGTATTGAACCGGATTTTGTGGATGCTATTTTGGAATTCTTCTCATCGGGATCTATTCTCAAGCAAATGAACCATGCGGTTATTGCTTTGGTGCCAAAATCTACTCATGTACCTTGTGTGGGGGACTATAGACCGATTTCTTGTTGTAATGTCACATATAAGGTGATTGCAAAAATCCTTGCATCGAGGTTGAGGCCTATTTTGGGAGATATTGTAGACCATGCTCAAGTAGCCTTTATTGAAGGAAGAAGTATGACGGAGAATATACATCTTGCTCAAGAACTTATGAGGCAATATAATAGGAAGAGAGTTGCCCCGAGATGTATTCTTAAAATTGACTTGAGGAAAGCCTATGACTCCATTAGTTGGGATTTTCTTAATGGTGTCCTTGAAGGATTGAAGTTTCCACCGACATTTATTACATGGATTATGGAGTGTGTTACCACTCCGACATACTCCGTTGCCTTGAATGGGAGTATGTATGGCTTCTTCAAAGGTGGAAAGGGTCTTAGGCAAGGTGATCCACTCTCTCCATTCATATTCGTACTTTGCCTTGAATATTTTTCTCGAATGATGAAGGATGCTACTTTGGATAGTGATTTCAATTACCACCCTAAGTGTGGAGCCATTAAGTTGACACACTTGGCTTTTGCCGATGACTTGATGCTTTTTACTAGGGGTGATATTATGTCGGTTCAAATTATCATGAATTGCCTTCAAAGGTTTGGTCTCTCTTCGGGTTTGAGTATTAATTTTATGAAATCTAGCTTCTATACTGCTGGAATTTATGGATATGAGCTACAAAGAATCATGGAAATCTCAAATTTTCCGGAGGGGTCTATGCCTTTTCATTATTTGGGTATCCCTCTTGCCGCGGAGAAGCTTAAAGTGAGCTCTTACGCTCCTTTCTTGGATAAAATTGCGGGTTATATTGGTGGTTGGAATTGCTCCCCCTTTCTTATGCCGGCAAGGTTGAACTTATTAGGGCGGTGCTTCAAGGAGTGGAATGCTTTTGGCTCTCTATTTTTCTTATACCGGCTACAATTATTTCTAGAATTGTTAGCCTTTATCGGACCTTTCTTTGGGGAACTAAAAAGCCACTTGTTGTATGGAAGGATATTTGCCTACCGAAGGAAGAAGGGGGTCTTGGATTGAAAGACCTTAAGAGTTGGAATTTAGCACTTTTAGCTAAATCCCTATGGAACATTCATACAAATAAGGAGACCTTTTGGATTAGGTAGATTCACCATGTTTACCTTAAGGGGAATAGCATTTGGGATGTCCCAAAGAGGAAATACAACTTGCCTTTGTTTAAAAAACTGCTGGAAATTCGGGATTTTCTAGTTCATAGAGGGGGAGCCGGGCAAAATTCTTATTCTGTGGAGATGAACGGTCGTGGAGATTTAAATCTGGATAATTCCGCAACTCCGAGTGATGTTTTTGGCCCTAATTCCATGGGAGTTCAGCCTCAACTTAGGGGCCGAATTGGGCAGATTTATAGCAGACTTTTAGGCAGGCAGACAGCTTTGTTCGGTAGGCAGTTTTTCGGGTTTTCAAATGAAAATCTGGGCAGATTGGCTGGAGATAAATTCAATACAAAAATTGCCTATAATTTCTTTAGGCCCAAGGGAACTTTCAAGCCTTGGGGAGCCGAAGTTTGGAAACCGTGCATCACTCCGAAGCATGCTTTTATGCTTTGGTTAGGGGCCCAATCAAAGCTCCTAACCAAAGACAAATTGCTCTACTTGGACATCGATCACAAGTGTATCTTTTGTGGATGTTTTGAAGAGACTTGTGAGCATCTTTTCTTCAAGTGCTCTTTCACATCCTCATTATGGGGGAGTATTAGGAGATGGCTTGACATCACAAGATCAATGACGACACTTGCTATGGCTCTTAAATGGTTGAAAAAGGAGGCTCGGGGGACTTCGTGGCTGAGCAAGGCGAAGAGAGTTGCTCTTGCTACCACAGTGTACTATATTTGGCTGACGAGAAATAGGAAATTATTTGAAGACCTCTCATATGACTTGGATTCCATTGTGAGAAGAATCAAGACCCACGTATACAAAGTCATGTTTACTTTGTATCCGGATGTCTTGATTCTTTATGAATCCTTTGCCATGGAGCTTTGATTTCTTTTGTATTAGCTTTCTACTGTCTTTGCCCGGGTATGCCCGGAGTAGTTGTTTATGTTTATGGACATTGATTCGCCCGGGTATGCCCGGTGTACTTGTATTTGATTATGGACATTGTCTCGCCCGGGTATGCCCGGTGTATTTGTATATGGTACATTTTTTATCTATATATTTGCATTTACCGATCAAAAAGAAATTGAATTTTGTTGGAAATCCATCTACATGCAATGGTATGAATTTATGATTCGAATTTTCTAATATGATAACGAAATGCATTGATGATAGCTATTGAGTTTCAAGATCAAGGGTTAATTCCCTCCCACGGGTTGATTTGATTTGCTTGGGACATGGATGATGGTAAATGAAGTTGGAACGTGCTATGGAGAAATTCGATGACTTGATGTTTTTATTAGATTATGAAACGTGTACGTATTTCTATTAAATAAATAGATTTTTATGAACATCAATTGTTATACTATTTTAAGAAGATTTTTATGACTTATTTATGTTTAAAAGTAGTTACATTTTATAGAAACTAACGTACAAGTTACTGTTTCTGACAAAAATGTGAGCGATAAGATTTAGTGTTGCTATTTTTAAAATTTCAGCATCTGTCCTTGACTTCAAAAATTCGTAACTCAATTGTTACTTGAAAATTTTGGACAAAACCAGCGGGGTTTGATAGCCTAATATGTTAGCTATTGAATAAACTTGAAATCTTGTCAATTCGATGTTTGTAGAATATTGTATGTCATTTTAAGTAAACTGTGCTAATTTATCTTCCAAACCGAATCGTTGCAAATTTTGAAAAATATTTTATTGCCTTATATATTATATATTGTCAAAAGAAGCAAATTTTTGGATATATCATATTATAAGAAGTTTCCTACCTTTCTTTAAAATTTCATGAAGTTTCGAGATTGATAGTGTAAATGAATTTATTTTGTCACTTGCTATGCTAAATAGAAAAATAAAACAACTTAATCTTAATTACTGCTTAAAGATGTGCATACTTGAAAATTTTATTTAAAACTTTTATTTAATTGGCAAATACGTGTATGCCATTGTTTATGTAATAAAATAGGTAATATGCATGAAAAAATATTGTTTATAAGAAAAAAACATAATTCTTAAATTTAATCTTTATGTTTTTCACTAAAAGTATAATTAATTACTAAGGCTACGAATAAGGTACAATTATTCAAGTGACGTTTCAGTCCATTCGAGTCGAGCGCTACATCCACCACCTTAGAAACAAAGGCTCTTAACTCATAACATTTTTTTAATATGGCCTCTAGAAAATGTGTCAGTAACAATATGATGCATGATTGTTGGACATTAAGTTCTTCCAAAACAGTAATATTTGGAATAGGATTCTTTGCAAGATCTTGTAGATAAACCCATGAGGTTTGCTTGACAACACTAGCCACCTTTTCATAAGTTAAAAGCACACTCTTAAAGTAATTATACTTGGGAATAAGTTGATTCTCCAAACTTCTAGTCAACAAAGTATGGTCTCTAGTGCCTCAAAGGCATGTCTTTAAAAGGCCAATGGATTGGAAAAATTTAAGCTTGGGCAAAGAGTTTTCTCAGGATTGTATAAAAGAAGCACAAGCCTTTTCCTAACAAGATTAGCAATATGCGTTTTACTAAATTCATGTTTCTCCAAAAGGGTAAGCATATAATTTGGTCTCTCTAGTGTTTCAAAATGCACATTCTCAAAAGCAAGGATAGCCTTCTCTCGAGACAGCCTACGTGAATTAATTAAATAAGAGAATGTATACGAACTCTCTATCGCTAATTTCTTCGCAACTATAGGTTTCCTTTTAGGTACAACAATTGCAATTCTTGAGTCCAACACTTGTGATCCCACCTCAACAAGACTACAGAAATTGATAAAGAAATCATTTTTGTAGCATTTTGGTGAGTTGAGATTATAAATCAATCCATTGTGAAGAGGAATTAATGCAGTTGAATCTATTGTAAGTTTATTCGACATGAATTGTTTACAATATTGATTTATCGAAAGCATAGCCCTCACAATAGAAAAATAAAATAAACTCACTTGTGTCCTAAGATTAAGGAATTGGTTTCGAGTGAGAATTGTATACACAAAGCATCATAAACATTGAAGTAGTACCTTTTCTAGTAGTACCAGCTTTAGTTGGCCATATTTGTATTTAAAACTCTTGTATGCCCTCGCTCCCAACACATTTTGTTGACCCCAAAAAGTGCGCCAACAGATACCGGTCCCCGCGAATGTCCAACACGCTAAAACACGTGGACGGTCTAAAACGAGCGGTTCAAAGGGGCGTGGGAGTAGCCCAACGACGCGGGACGGTGACGTTCGGAATCCGACGGGTTGTTCATAATCCGATTGTACAATAATTATCAACCGGTGCTCGTAAATGTATATGTAAAAGTGTATAAACTCGATTTGTGTATTGCAAGTAAATGAGAGAGAGTTGAGTAAATGTAGTCTTTAGTATTGATTCTTGCATTAGCCTTTGACATTATACAATGGAAGTATTTATAGTAATACATATGAAATGGGAGCCCTTGGATGAAGTGGCACGTGGCCTCATCTCTTTAGTTCAAACGTTTTTTCTTAGGTATGGGGCTTGACTTGCTAGCTTACGGCGCATTTATTGCTTGCGCAGGTCCTCCATACTAGTGACAAGACTTGACCTTTATGCTTGTGACAAACGGTCCATCAGTCATTCAAATAAGATCTCTGAGCAGGCGATCTCTTGGGAGAAGTGACTGCGGATGAAGCTCATTGTGGTTAAGAGGCTCGTGCATCAGCTTTGGGGTTTCAACCATTTAACAAATACTTCCACTTGAGGACCTCAGCTACATTCAACAGGTTTCATGCTTCGGGTCATGGGCCTCGGTAGTTGGACTTCGGCAGACTCGCGTACATCGGATCGAGGAGCCTCGGCGGATGGACCTCGGCTTGAAGCACTTCGGATATAACCCACCTCGGCAATGTGTGCCACCTCGACAGGAATGCCACGTGGATCAGGATGAGTGGGCCATTGGCCCAGGTGGGTAGGACAGGTGTGACAACACGCAACACATTTCATAATGCTTCTCTTGTGTGAGAAATGAGGAATGGGTTATGCAGGAGAACAGCTTTCAGGGATTTAATTAGGGTTCTTGGAAATGCTTTGCTAGGGATTTTTTGGATTTCAGGGTTCTGCTTTCACGATGTCGTTTCGAGCCTATGTTTGTGTTGTAGAACCATGGATTTTTTTATGTTTGGTACAAAGAATGACAATGAGAGTTAAATTTCACCCATGCATGTACAGAAGAAGGGTTCTGTGAACCCCTCCAGAATACTCACATGGGGTGGTCTCAATGCGATTAAAATATTGTCAAAAGCCCTACCGACTCACCCCATTGTATGTAATTGGCAGGGTTGAACCTTCCCTATACGTATAGTCTCTCTCTTGCATGTTTGACCCAAACGTCTTTAAATGGAGAGTTTTGCTATGAGTATCTTGGGTGTCATATCTAAGGTTGACACTCTAGATGACAACCCCCTCACAAATTGGATGAAACCCTCTACTAACGATGGGCTTTTTTTCTCGAAATCCCTGGAATAGGACTGAATCAAATAAAATCGATCAGTTTGGTTTCGGTTCCTCTACTAAATGGGTCGATATTGGGACAATGCATCAAGATCCGATTGGTTCTAGTTCGATTCTTAGTACTGCCTTAAGAGCTAATAGTGAATTCGGTTCTCCCGAATTTTTCTTATTACTTGCACCAAGATCCACTAGATCTTTGAACATTAGACCTCAAAATTATCTAATGTAAAAATTTCATTATTATTTGCCTTCTTTCCTTTGATTGATAATCAAAATTCAAGTTTGAATAATTTTATAAATCCTTTATTTCATAGTTTTAATGCAACCTAATAAGGAAAATATAATTTTAGTGTTGTAAAAGATAAGTTTATTAGGATTTAGAGATGAATGACAATTATATCCCTGCAGGCTTGAAAATTGTTACTGTTGTATCCATAATTCTGCCCTATGAATATAGAACTTTGGTTCTTAATAAAACACACACAAGTCTATTAACTTCTTTCTGTTCTCTTCTATTTTCTTCACTTTTATAACACGTTATCTGCGCAACACCTTAATTTTTTAAAGTTTAGTGAAGGTAATAATTTTTATAAGCATGAACATTTATCACGTGTACCAAAATTAATTTGGTAGCATATGAAATATTTCAATATACATACACATCATAACGAGGTTGCTTCTTCTTCTCTACTTTTCATTGACATACATATTAATTCTAATTCATGTTTGTATGTGTAATCTGAACACATATTAATTCACTTTTTTTTATTCATATACGATCATTTTTCACATATTATTCAGTATTGATTCTGTCTTTTGAATCTATTACATATTAGTTCTATTTTTAATTTCTATATATATGAAATTTATATGCATGCTTAGTATCTTTTGCACGTTGGTAAGAGAGTTAGTCAATAAATGATTTAGCCAATTTTGTTAACTTTTATGTATGGAGATTCTTTTTCTTAATGCATGTTTGGTAATTAATTCATCTATATAAATTCATATCATATCTATATGGTAATTAAATATTTTTAGATATTATTCTATGAACTTCAAAGTAATAATTTATTATCTTATTGTTTCAAAAGTAGCACAACATTATTATTAATATTTCAGAAGAATATGAATTGTATATCTATCTATTATAAATAGTTCGTTGTTGCTCCTGGAGTAGCACAACATAATTATATTGGCGAAGAATATTACTTGCTTATAAAAAGCATGATATTACAATTTCAATATTCCAAAAGGATATTGACCCAATGCTCCTGAAGAAGCATAATTTAAATTATAGTTATTTTAAACGAATATAATGTTGATGTTCTCGAAGAAACGTAACACACATTATATAAATATTCAAGAAGAATATTTCATTGTTACCATATAGGGCATACATTTTATTATTTAGCTCGAAAGGTAGAATGAATCGTTAATGTCAATATTTCAGAAGAATATTGTATTTATAATCTTGAAGATTATATGTTTCATTGTATTCCTAAAGAAAACACATTTTATATATATAAAAAAGTTATGTTGATGTTCCTGAAGAAACATAATGTTATTAATATTTTAAAAAAGAATATTAATTACTCCAAAAGAATATGATATTATAATTTCAATATTCCTGAAAAATATTGATTGATTATATATAAAATCACGAATTAAATTACTCTATTTATTTACATGTCCATTTTTCAGCATACGTATTTAGATATTGATGTTCTGATCTGATTTTATTGCTTTTAAAAAGCATAATAATATAAGATCTTTAAAAAAAATGTTGTTTTTACTTCTGAAAAGTAAATCTTTACATAGTTATTACTGTAAATAATAATATGTTATTACTCCTGAAGAGTATGACATTAAAATTCTTCATATTTCAGGAGAATATTAATCTGTTGTTTTTGAAGAAGTAATAGTAAAATAAAATATGATCTCAAAATGTCACATTATAATTTTTATTAATATTCTAGTTAGATCTTACTTGCTCTCGAAAAGTATAATTATATATAATTTAACGTAAATTATATTTTTACATTCAAAAAGCAAATTATTATATAATTTATTATAATAATATTTGATTGCTCGCGAAGAGCTTTAATTATAATTTTTAATATTCCAGAAGAATATTGACATATTGCTTTTGAATGAGTAATAATAATAATAAAATATAACGTGCTTTTACAGCAGCATACGTTTCGAAAAATATATTATTTTGAATTTACGTTTATCCCTAAAGGAAAACATATAACTAATGTAATTAGAACATTGATTAGTTTGACTACTTAAATAATATATGATTATATAATATTTAATCTTATTCTTGGAGATTAAATAATTGAATTATATATTATATTGAATCAGAAGTTCAATTTGATTTTATTATTTGACATGATCAGTTGGACCATCACTGGATCAATAATGATACGAAATTAAAATTTTTTTAATGGATATTAAATGAATAATTAAAAGATTTTTCAATCCAATAACTCCTATATATTATTTGTTCTCTTTATGGTCAATTGGTCATTAAATATCGCTAGCTAAAATAGTCATATATGGGACCCTATCACCCACCATGTTAACCATTTAAATATTATTTGTATATAATAGATTAAACACAAATATTAGATGATTGTATGGTGTTCGCAACCTAAAGTTTTGATTTCTAAAATTATGAGCATTATTTTCAAATTATATAATCAAGATTATATCTTATTAATGCTAGTGAGCATAAATCTCAATATTTTAATAAGTGTTAGTTGAGATGTCGATAAATGAATTAACTCTATTTTTGTTAAATGGCTCCAATTAATTTTGTTGAGAATAAAGTATTTTTCATTTTTATTTAGAGAATTCTATTACGCATCATGCCAAAATCATAGTTCTTCATATTATAATCAGCTTATGATCAGATCCTAATTTTTTCAACTAATTATTTTTGATGGCGCAGTATATGTAAAAAATTGAACACCATAATACATTGAGATGAAAAATAAAGAATATTGAGAATAAGTACGTAGTTTGAACTTTTATTTCCAATGAGCGATATTTTATAATACTGAAAAAATGATTGTCAATTTGATTGGACAATTCTCTCAGCATTAGAGGAGGAATTAAGAAGTTGAAAATAATGTATAAATGCATCATCATCTAAATCCTCGCTAAATTTCGTTCGAACTAGAAGTTCGAAAGATAATTTATTTAGATACATTTATTGATCAAAGAGACCAACAATATCTCTCACGCACCAAATTTTTATGCTTCAATACGAATTGATGTCTTAAAGGACAATTTGTTAGCGTTATATTTGATATATCTATGGCAGACCTGAAGCTGTTTGATTCTAATACAAAAATTTTCAAATGAAAATGAAGACATTAGCAAAAATGACTTCATTAAGGAAGAATATACTCTTAATGAATATTTAGACATAACAAATTATAAAACTCCAGAAGAGATTTAGGTACCTAATATCTTGAAAATTGAGATATCTACATAAATTATGTCATTATGGAAAAAGAAATAGAATCGAACAAAAAAAAGAAAAAGTCGTCGACAACAATTTTGTACATGATATACAGTATCATAAGTGAATCGCGAGGAATCGAAATAAATGCGTTGAAATATATCGATCGAAAAAATGTTTAGACAAATAAAAGGAGACGCAATCTTAAAAATTTACTAGATAAACATGAAATTTTTGGACATGTAGTCCGAAAATCTAATGGTATGTACTTATACGAAAATGAAATGAGAAAAATGAATTCGTAATGTATAATGCACGACTCTCAACATAGTGAATTTTCGCAAAGATCATCATGGATGAAATCACGAGTCTATATCATGTTATCTTGACGATACATGTAATTTGAAATACGTAATAGTCAACAGATCTGGTATGATCATTAATGTTATCTTTGAAAGATTTAATATTCCTAAAGTATAAATCAAATGATACATGCCCGAGAACCATGTTTTTAGATCATTATATTGATTAAAACAATCTGAATGCATGTGATATAATCACCTTAGTGAATATTTGTTGAATGAATGCTATGAAAATGAGCATATCCGCCCATATATTTTTATAAAAAAAACAAATATTGGATTTGCAATTATGGTTGATGATTTAAATTTAATTGAAACTTCTGAAGAGCTCAACAAAGCTGTTGGTTATTTGAAAAATGAATTTGAGATAAAAGATTTGGGAAAAATCAAATTTTGTCTTGGGTTGCAAATTAAACATTTTCCAAAAAGATTATTTGTTTATCAATCTATATATACAAAAAAAGTTTTAAAACGCTTTTCTATGGATAATACACATCCACGGGCATCATCATAGTTGTTCGATCATTTGATGTGAAAAATGATCCATTTCGTCCACTTGAAGATGGAGAAAAGGTTTTTGGTCTTGAAATACTATACCTTAGTGCAATTGGAGCATTAACTTATCTTATAAATTGTACTCGACTTAACATAACTTTTTCTATAAGTTCCTTTGCAAGATATAGCTCTACACCAACTCAAAAATATTGGAATGGTGTTAAATATATTTTTCATTACCTAAAAGGTACTATTGATTTGAGATTATTTTATTTACAAAAGTCAGTATCCGCTTTAGTGGGATATATAGATGCATGTTATCACTCTGACTCACATAAAGTTAAATCACAAATAGGATATGTGTTTACATATGGAGGAACAACTATATTATGGAGATCCGTGAAGCAATCCTTGACAGCAACATCCTCAAATTATTTTGAAATTATTGCAATCCATGAGCAAGCCAATAATGTGTATGGTTGAGGGCATGAACCATCATATCCAAGCATCATGCGGGTTAACTCCAACAAATGATAGCTAACAATTTTGTATGAAGACAATGTAGCTCGTATTGCACAACTCAAAGGAGTCTATATCAAAGGTGATAGGACGAAACATATTTCTTCAAAATTCTATCATGCACATGAGTTTTAAAAGGATGGCAACATTGATATCCAACAAATTATCTCAAGTGACAATGTGGCCAATTTATTCACAAAAACACTACCAATATCTACATTTCAGAAATTAGTTCATGATATTGGAATGCGTCGACTCAAACAACTTTAGTGATCAACATCAGGGGGTAGTTGTACTCTTTTTCCTTCGCTTAGGTTTTCTCCTACTGGTTTTTCTAGCAATGTTTTAATGAGACAGTATTTATTTTTAGTACTCCAAAATAACTGTACTTTTTTTTCTTTGTTTTGATTTTTTTCCCATTAAGTTTTATCAAACAAGTTTTTAACGAGGCATATATTTTATAATGTGTCATTCAAGGGGGAATGTTTTAAAAGATAAGTTTATTAGGGTTGATTCTGCCCTATAAATACAGGGTTTTGATTCTTAATAAAACACATACAAGTCTATTGACTTCTCTCTGTTATCTTCTCTTTTCTTCACTTTTATAACATTTAGTTCAATATTTCATAAGAATTCATATTTTTCGTTGTTTCCAAAGTGACCGACCATCAAAAATTAAGACCTTGGAGGATTACTGAAGATAATCAGCTTCATGTTATAAGAATTTGCTTAAAAACTATTTTTCAATCGAGATTTTACTGTTTATGCCGTGTTTAATGATTTTTTTAGCCTTTATGGGTCGATCCTGAGTTTTGGATTGAATTTTTGTTTGTTGCCTTGTTCGATTTTTTTGTTGTTAAATTAAAAGAATAACAAGTGATTTCTTACCTTATTTTTGTCTTTTTTTTAATTGACAAATAGTTTCATGCTTTACTTCTATAAATTTTCAATATCACAAATCGGATCGAATTAGAATCAATTGGTTTGGTTCTGGTTTGATTCTATAGTTGGATATGGAATCAATGGTTCAATTTCTGAGATTTTCATTGGTATTCGGTTTGGTTCAATTCTCTTTAGAATCGAATCACACCAGACCGCACCCACTCCTACCCCTCACAAGAAGGCCCTTTCTTGTGAGGGGGTTGTAAATGGAACTACACTAACGTCTTGCATATGAGAAAAATGACGTGGTTTGTCCACATTGAGAGTTATCAATGATATATTTTATTTTACGTTAATATTTATTAAAGTTTAATTACCATTCGAAATTTCTTACAAACTTTAGTGACTATTGGAGAAATTAACTCGACAACGAACTAATTGAATACTCTCTATCATTGTGAGATTTAGCTCTATTAGGTTTAGAACATCTATGTCAAAAACCTTAATATTTGTTGAGATGAGATATATCACTGTCATCATCAACCATATACGATTATGTATCTTAAATTCTTTTTACAATCGCAATGATGAGGTGATGATAAACATTTACTCGAACAACATTAGAGGTATGATTTTAAATCTCTACACATGTAACTTCTCAATCTATTTTGTATTGATATTATCTATTTTTGGCAAATGATTATTCTCTCAAGCTTTCACTTACAACTAGTCTCATTTTCCTTTTTTATGCTACGTAGGATTGTCTACTACAATTATCTCATCTTAGGTTGTAAAGCTCAAAACTTTTAAGCATGCTCGCAAGCTTTAAGCCAGTCATTCAATGAATTTCACTAACTTCTCATTGTACAAACTAGTAATAGCTAACTTTATTTTGGATTACTGTTATATTGAGCTCGTTTCTAAACTCATAATTAACTATGCATAAGTAGCTCAAGAAAAAAAGTTAATTTGGTCCAATTAGCCCCGCCTACCCCCCTCCAAAAATAAATAAAATCACAAAAGTTCACACATAAAAATAAGTGAAAATTATAGTGGATCAAAATTTTAAAGATTGCACTTCAAAAATCGGATTTAAGGTTCAAGGTTCACTTATCTATAAATCGGGTGATAATTCAACTAATAATAATGATGATGATGACGATGATGATATAAAATTAATTGATCTACCCACCCCACCCCAATTTACTCCAAACCCATTTTCATTTTCATTTTCATCTTCCTCCTTTCTCTATTTAATCCATTCTCTCTCCACTATATCTTTCTACATCTTTTCTTTCTTGACACCACTTGCCATTGTGAGCGATGATGCATCGACAAACCCCAAGTCGCCACTGCAACAATTTTGTGTTTTTGTAGTGATTTTGTGGTGTTGGTGTTAGCAATGGCCACTATGAACATAGTATGTGACAAATCTTGTGTCGATATCTGGTGGTGGTGATAAGTCATAAGTACCAGGTCACAAGTCATTGTGCCATATGTCACTGATAAAATGTCCACAATTGACATATCAAATAGAATTAGTCATAGATCATGTTTGCATGCCACAGGTCACACTCTATAGGTCATAAGTTATATTGTATGTATTATAAACCAATGTCAACAGGTCACAGATCAAAATTAACTGACCATAGATCGTATGTCACATGTCTTTGTGTACTGATAATAAGCCACAAATTCAAGTTCTCATGTCAAAGCATATTTCACATGTCGTATTGCATAGGTAACAGATCAATGTCCATATGTAACAAGTCCAAGAGAACTGATCATAGATCATTGGATCAATATCACATGTAATGGTTTATAGGTCACACGTCATAGTGTGCACGTCACTAGTCACAAATTCAAGAAAACTAGTCACAGGCCATTGATTTTTCCGATCTCAGTTGTTACCGTTGCCTTAAAAAATTCAAGACAACTTTTAATTTATGACCTCAATCATCCGACGAGTTTTCAATTAACCAGATTTTGGTGGTGAAAATTGAAATTATTTGCTCTGGAAAGTATTCTGTATTATAGGTAACGTTGTTCGATCTTCTAATACACAGTGTTGACAACTTCCAATTTGTGACCTCAATCACCTGCAGGCTTCAATTAACCAGATTCCGATGATGAGAATCAAAGCTATTTGCTCTGAGGAGCTCTTTGTAAATTCTATTTTTGTTTGATATTATGATAGTTTCCAATTTGTGACATCAAAAGTTTGATGATTTTCAAACAATTAGATTCCAATGATGGTAATGGAGAATATTTGCTCCGAAGAGATCCGTGACTTTTCTATTTTGTTTGGTCTTCACGATTTGTTATTTTGGATAATTCTATTTAGAATGATAGCTGAAAGCATTATTTTAGTATGTACATTTATTATAATTTATTTTATATGTAATATTTATTAATTATCATATAAGTTTTGAACTTTTAAAGTTTGTTTCTTAAAAACAAAACGAGGTATGGTAAAGACCTGACTTATATGTTGTTCCCTAAAAATAATTCAAAATCAATTTTGAGCAGTCGTCGTCAGTCCTCTCTCTGTCTAGTCAGCAAAATCAATTTTTATTAAATTATATTTTGTGGATGTGTAATTGAAAATGAGTATTAGAAATAAATTATTTTATTTCATTTTAAAGAGACTCGAAAAGTAGCTAAAATTTTAATGTAATGGTTTGCAGTCTTAAAAGAAGTCAATTACAGTATGACTATCGAGTTTATGCTTTTATTATTTTAATTATTGCATACTTAAAATTTGAAAGAAAAAAACTTATTTTGCGCCCATAACATGTTTCCTTTTATGACTAATAGATGTATCTTAGTAAATATTAGAGGTCGAACCTCTACCAAAATACTTCTTACTTTTAATATTTATTTACTAAGACACAACTATTAGTCACAATAGAATGAATTATTCTTGGGGTAAATAACCACGTACATAAGGGTGTCCGGAGCCCGAGGACAACCTCATGTACATGGTTATGACACCCTTATGTACGTGGTTATGTATCCCAAGAATAATTTATTCTATTGGGACTAATACCGAGTGTCCAAAATAGACACGCTTATGTCCTCCCTAATGTACCTTAAAAATAACCCAAATAGAATCATATCACGTGCGAAGAAAAGTTTTTCTTTTTTCAAAGTTAAAGTGCTAAAGAACTCAAATAATAAACAAATCGTTAACTTCAGACATTTCACCATTATTGCAAAATTTTAATAAGCAAAAACTTAATTTAAACATGAAATTTTTACCATATTTTAATAACCATGTGCCCATATAAATGAATGAAATACTCAAAATTTGCATAAAAGTCGCAATTAAAAAGGCCATAACTCAAAATAAACTACCCCAAATCATACAACACTTGGAGTTAGATAACTCGTAGGGCTATCATCTCCATGTGAATTCTCAGTTATTTTTCAATCACAAGGGTAGAAACAGGAAAATTTTGTATAGAAATCTATCTTAGAATTGAAAATATCCAATAAATGATTACAAGTATTAAAAAATTATAAAAAATCATATGGACTTCAATCCAACATGAATTAGCCCAACTCTACCAAAAGCATAGAAGTTTCATCTCAAAATAAATTATTCCACCGGTAGTGAACTGTCCTCCAAAGATCATCCGCCGACCACCGCTCCAAGAGCTTTAATTTCCAGAAGTGTTAAAGGGTGTTCATGAATCAGAAGCAACTTACTGTGCCAGACTGCTTTCAGCTTCATACAAGGGTTATCTTTCCTTATCAACTCCTTGTCAGTGCAAATGAACAAGAAAGCTGGAGGGTCGAAAATAGCTCCTTTTATCTGGGTATCAATGTTTTTTCAAAAGCTGGATTTTGAATCACTCCCCTTCTTAACAAGGCTCAACAGAAGTTACAGGTGGAAAGCCTTGTCGGATTCCAGCAGTAGAAACTAAGGAGGCTAATAGGTTTGATCAGCAACAATCCACCTGTTAACAACATCAACTCTAACTCGATGCAAATTAAACAGTGTCAAAAAACTCTTCAGCTCCAAAATCACCATGAACAGTGACAACTGGTCCTGCAAGTGCTAGCGTGCTACCTAATCAAATCATCTTTTGGAATCAAACTAAAATTAAGCAACATGCTATGCATGGAGCAATGTCAAGAGGCAGAGTTGACCACATAGTATCCTCAAGAATTGAAGAAATGCTAATCTTTGGGAAATCAAAGTCGGAAGCAAATGCAATTTGGCTATAAAAAAGCTTCATAGCATGAAAAAACTACAAAGTTGATGCTAAGAAAAACACAAATAAATACACGATATTAATCAACTGTGCCTGTTAGTCCTAACTATTTCATAGTCAACAATATTCCATTAAAAATGTCCAAAATTCTACAAAACAATACATTAGGTGAAAAGGAGAAATGGAAATTCAATGTTTGACAGGGAGCTTAATAAGACATTTTCGACCAAAATTTTTCTATTCTCGATAAAATAAAACAGTATCCATAAACAGAGGAATTGGATTTACAGACAAATCCATAATCCACATATATCCAAGACAACAAATAACTAAATCGGTATTGCTCTAAATGCATTAAAAAAAATGGAATTTACACTAACAGCATCACCTATATCACAATTCTTCAATGCCAATCTTCCTTTATTAGAAATCATAGAGTTTTAGGTATTTGCTTCACATATTTGGTCAACAAAATTAGTGCTTTGCCTGATCCACGACACAACCTTTCATAGATAGGGCCATGCTTTTGACATGCAGGGCCACATAGACTTGGACTGGACTCATTTTGACATCTCTATCATGGCTTAATAGGGAAGGAAACTTTTAACATCATCTCCTGATCCAGGAAACTCATTTATGAAATAAAATTTAGGGGCTAGACATAATGAGTTGTCTTAAATAATGACCACTGCCGTGTTAAATATGCATGTATTAGGTGGGTTAATGATAAGAAAGAGTGCTTAACCTATTCCTTTTGGTGGTGTAACCGTGTAAATGGCAAAAATGGTGGGATAAATTAGCTCCAAGGTGAGGCCAATGCCAATGATTGTGATCACAAGAGTGCTGTCAGGATGAACCACTGGTATACCATAGAAGATTCAGAAAAGGAAGTTCATAACACAGGCCAAGTATAGGTATGGATGGAACTAGTCGGGCCAGAACTTTTTTAATCTCAATAAAATAAAATGATATCAATACACAAAGTAAATGAATTTAGAGACGACACTGTAAGTCTTATATATCCAATGCAAAAGATATCAATGTCAGTACTGCTCTAAATGCATTAAACTGGACGTTATATTAAGAGCCTTGACTATTTCAGCACTTGTAAAAAGTCCTCAATGCCAACCTTCCCTTGGTAGAAATCATAGAGTTTAGGAACTTGCTTCTCGTATTTGGTCACAAACTTTTTCAAGAAATATTTCTCAGCCGGCATCAATAGAGTACTCAATTTTACATCTTTTTTCTTAATCAATTCCCTTGAGAACAAAACCTGAACTGTGGAGCACCTAGGAATTATACGATTCTCCAAACTCAATAAGAGAACTGTCGGGCACGATACAATCATTTTGGACTCCCAGCCCATCTTGTTTACCAGAAAGTCCATTGGTTTAGAGATCTTCTTCTCAGACATGATCATGCAACTGGGATGTTTCCTAAATGCTGTATAAATATCATCCTTCGACCAACCCAATTTACTATAAGTCTCATAACACCGAGCCCATGTCAATTTATTGCTTCTTCCGGAATTTGCATGTATCGCCAATACAAAAGTTGTTCTCGAAGGATTGAACCCCATTTCCACCACCTCAGAAACAGAGGCTCTAAACTCATTAACTTTTTTGCGACACGGCCTCTGGAAAACGTGTGAGTAAAAATATGATGCACGATTGTGGGAGACTAAGTTCTTCCAAAATAGTAATATTTGGAGCAAGATTCTTTGCAGGATCCTCTAGAAAAACCCCCGATCTTCGCTTGACAGAAGTCGCCACCTTTTCATCAGTCAAAAGCACACTCTTCAGGTAATTATAGTTGGGAATAAGTTGATTCGCCAAACTTCTAGTCAACAAAGTAGGGTCTCTGGAGATTGTGCCCACAGGTGAGCCTTTAATAGGCCTATGGATTGGGCAAACGAGTTTTCTCAGGATTGTATAAAAGAAGCACAGGCCTTTTCCTAACAAGATTAGCAATATGGGTTTTACTAAACCCGTGTTTCTCTAAAAGGGTAAGCACGGAATTTGGTTTCTTTGGGGATCCAAAATGCACTTTCTCAGAAGCAAAGATCGCCTTTTCTTTAGACAGCCCACATGAATTTATCAAATATGAAATCGTATAAGAATTCTCTATTGCTAATTTCTTTGCAAATTCAGGTTTCCGTTTAAGTGCAGCAGTTGCAGTTCTTGAGTCCAACTCGGGTGAGCCAGCATCAACAAGACTACAGAAATTGATAAAGAATTGATTTTTGCCGCATTCTGGTAAAATGAGATTGTAAATCAATCCATTGTGAAGAGGAAGTGATGCAGTTGAATCTGTAGTAAGTTTCTTCGATAAGAACTGTTTCCAATATTGATATACCGAAGACATAGCCCTAAACATAGAAAGGAGGAAAAGCACTCACTTGTGCTCATGCGATTGGTTTTGAGTGAGAATTGTATCCGTAGAGCATTCAAAACTTTGAAGTAGCAGTGTAGCAGCTTTTCCAGTAGTACCAACTTTAGGCATATTTGGATTTTAAAGCTCTTGTATGCCACATTCCGAACGCATTTCGTAATGCTACTCATGAGTAAGAAACGAGGAATCGTAGTGCTATTCTTGTGTGAGAAATGAGGAATGGGTTAAGCTAAGAGAACAGGTTTCGGGGGTTTTATTCAGGGTTTTTGGAAGAATAATTCTAGGTGTACACATATCATTATACTTCTTAACATGGTGTATTGTGTGTGGACCTCCTCCTCCATGTGAAGGGAGCGTAAGGCCGTGTAAACGATTACGTACACATAGTATTGCCCTTTTTGGAAACTCTTCGCCAGAGATTTTCTAGATTTCGTAGTCGGGGCTTGCTTTCGTCCGGCATGCCCCCCACCTATAGGAGGCGCCACGTCCAAGGCCACAACAAAGGGCTTTCCCCTTCCTAGCTGGGGATTTTTTTATGTTTGGTAAGAAGGAAGAAGGAATGATAGCGAACGAGTTAATTTCACCTATGGTAACTGAAGTTTGTAACAAATTTTAAAATGGTTATTAAAGTAATTTAACAGTTTCCCAAATGATCACTATGTTGTCATAATCTCCGTTAAGTACTAACTAAAATTGCAATTTTGACAAAACGTCTTTAGAGAACAAAGATTACGCCTTTCATACGAGAAAAATGATGTGATTTGTCCACATTGGCACTTAACACATTATTGTCTCTTACAGTTTGATCATCATTTTGAAATTGTTTACAAAATTTATGATCATAAGTGAATTAACTTGGCAATGAACAAATTGAATACTCTCTATATTCGTGATATAATATCCAATAAAGTTTAGAACATACTTAATATGTTAAAAATATAAAAACCCTAATGTTTTGTCGAGAGGAGGAACATGGGTGAATTATATCACCTTCATCATCTATACACAAGTTTGTT
Organism: Olea europaea var. sylvestris; assembly: GCF_002742605.1. Taxonomy (NCBI): domain Eukaryota; kingdom Viridiplantae; phylum Streptophyta; class Magnoliopsida; order Lamiales; family Oleaceae; genus Olea; species Olea europaea. The sequence continues at coordinate 248,139 of NW_019263365.1, forward strand.
AACTTAAAATTCTTTATACAATTGCAATCATGAGGTAATGATAAAAGTGGCTCGAACAACGTTATATTATGATTTTACATTTATACACATGTAACATCTTATCTATTATGTACGATATAGTCCGTTTTTGGGCAATGCCCAAACGATTGTACTCTTTAACTTTCACACAAAAGCTTCATGCAAATTGACAGTGGTCATTTCACTTATAAATTAATCTCATTTTCCTTTTCTATGCTATGTGAGATCGAGTCTACCACAATTACTGATATTGTCAAGCCCAAGAATTTTAAGCGTGCTCGTAGGCTTTAAGTTAGTCATTCGATGAATTGCACTGATTGTCATTGTACAATCTAGTAATCCCTAACTTTATTTTATAGATAGTTAAATTGTATTTTTATAAATATTCTAAATGGTCACTGGATTAAAAATCATAGTCTTGGACAGATGGAGGACCCAAATGAAAATGAAATTTACAAATGCTTGCCAATATGTCAATATCACAGCATGCTGGGCTTTTGTAATTCACGGCTGCCGTCTCTGTCAAAAATTATCACTTTATAATATCATTTCTCAAAAATATCTGGAGCATGTAATTGAGACAACAAACCAACTACACGAAATTATACGCAAATAATCAACATCTACGGTAAAAATCGCATCTAAAGCAGAGGAAACGAAAAATACAAAAATAAGTCAGAAGGTGGAAAAAAAAATTAAACGTGATTCAATAAATCATCGACAATTGCATTTGTAGAAGACTTTTATTAGCTAAGAAAGTTAAAAAAATAAAAAAATACAATATTGTCCTTGTTCTCTTAACTTCTCCCTACACATGGTACCTTATTTTCTTAATTTCTCTCTCCAAATCTCTCCAAAACTCTACATAGTTGTACATTTTGTGGGGTTTCCACAGTTATAGGTGACGCAACAGTTTTTACTTCTTCTTTGATTGATGAGAAAGTTACTAAACTTTGACATATGCGACTTGGGCATATGAGTGAGAATGTCATGGAAGAATTGAGCAGAAGGGGTTTCTTGATGGGCAGAAGACCAGCAAATTGAAGTTTTGTGAGTATTGTGTCTTTGGAAAACAGAAGAGAGTCGGATTTACTATAGGTAGATTAAACATGAAGGGAACACTTGAGTACATCCATTCAGATCTCTAGGGGCTAGCCAATGTACTTTTAAGAGGAGATGTCTATTACTTATTATAGTAATTGATGATTTTTTCAGAAAAGTTTGTGTATTCTTGAAACAGAAGAGTGGCGTGTTTGGGAATTTCAAGGAATGGAAAACAATAATAGAAAAGCAGACTGGAAAGCATATCAAACGTCTACCCATAGATAATGGGTTGAAGTTTTGTTCAGATAAATTCAATAGCTTCTGCAAGGCTGAAGACATTTTGAGACACTTGTCAATGCATGGAATTCCTCAACAAAATGGTGTGATGGAATAGATGAATAGAACTTTAGTGGAAAATGTTCGGTGTAGACTTTCAAGCTCTGGGTTGCCTAAGAGTTTTTAGACTGAAGCTGCTGTCACAACTTGTTTTCTGATCAACCGATCACCCTCAACTACTATTGTGAAACAGTCACCAAAAGAGGCATGGTCTCATAAGCCTTCATATTATACTGATTTGAAGATTTGTAGATGTCTCGCTTATACTCATGTGGATAATGGGAAATTGAAGCCTAGGTCTAGAAAGTGTGACTTTCTTGGGTACAAATCAGGTGTGAAATGATATAAATTGTGGTGTCCAGAGACAATAAAGGTGGTGATTAGTAGAGATGTAGTATTTGATGAACTTGCTATGGTTCATGATTCACCTCGTGGGAATTATGATAAAATAGAGAAACAGAACCATTTAACTCATGTGGAGTTGGAAATTGGTCCAGAGGAACAATCATAAGTTAAAGAACAGTCTACTTCAGAACAGTCCAGCTTAGAATCGACTGACAATAATACTTCGCCTACACAACCAGCAGCACCATAGTATTCTATTTCCAAGGATAGACCTTGCATGCAAATTAAACATTCACAGAAGTAGTGAAACTACCAAAGGTAAGAGGGTTGTTTGCTGCAAATGGGTGTTCAAAGGGAAAGAAAGAACATCAGGGACTGAAGATGCTAGGTAGTAAGGTCAGACTCATAATAAAATGCTACAATCAGATTCCAAGTATTGATTTCACAAATGTGTTCTCGTCGATTGTAAAGCAGAGAGAGAGAGAGATAGTGTTGCATTGGGTTCTTCTTGCATTCAGGAAAAGTGAGGCATATTTTTATGTTAAAGTTATCCTTGGAACTAAGGAAATTTGGCACCTCAGAACTTGTAATCGTTCTCATGCTAATTTCAAAGTTTGAAGCGTGAGCTTCTTATACCAGTTGTTGGGAAAAAAAATCCCACCTAGTTCAGTTATTTTCTTAATTTTCCTATAACAATTTGCTCTCCAAAAGTGCACTTAACTCTACCTGAATCTCTGTAACAGTTTTCTCTCCAAAACTCAAATAACTATCTTGGTCCATTTTCTTTAAAAAAAAAAAAATAATTATTTTACCTTATTGCAAACATTCAAAAATGATCAGCTATGAAGATTTTCTATTTCAAATTCTATCACATAAGAAGAAACCAATAATACTCATTCACGGTAGTAAAGAAGGAAGCAAAGAAGGTAAACTGTTAGAAGATTGTTCAACAATCAATAAAACGTGCATGGAATGAAAAATAAAACCGGAGGCCAAAGATGTAAACTATGCGACCACATAGAACAAAATTATGGCCGTTGTTATTTGAATTCTGGTGGTTTTTCATTTGATTTTTGCACGAAATCATGGAGACTAGTTGAAGCCTATATATGTGGTTAAGGTTCATTATTACATATATGAAAAATCAATTTCGTGATTATAATTTTCATTCCTCAAAATCAAAACGCTTTTTAAAATCATATTCATCCTTTGTGTTTTCAAGTTTTGGGATCTAACTTAAGTGCTTGAGTGATTAATCCTGCAAATCATTTGCCTATAATTCCTTAAAAGCACCAAATTTCCATCCGAGAGGAGACAAATATTGTTTGAAAACAACGATCACGTGTTCGAGCTTTCGTCTTGACATCTTGTTCCTGATTTTTATTCTTTGTTTCTTGCAAAAATATATTTCTCTCCTTGCAAAAATATATTTTCCAACATAAAACAACAATCCAGCATCTACAAATATACTCCTCCCTCCTCTTGCAGCCAAGCAAGCTGACCCATACTGTTCCAGCACAGAATCTTCTCTGGATAGCTGCCTATGAGAGCAAATCAATACATCCTTCATTAACATATTGATATAAATTGGTCCAAGCACTGCAGCTGGGTTCATTGAATTAGGCCTGAAAACTTCTTTGCCTAATGATTTAGTATAAGATCTCTAGCTATCATGCAAAAGAAAAAAGGAAATGAAGGGAAGAGAAAGGGGAAAATGTGGCGTACTTCTACCTTTGGAACGAAAATATGTAGCGATATTTAAAATGTGGTATAACTAATTAAGACTAGCAAGAGAGCACAAAATAGCATCAACAAGCATAATTAGTTTATTGTGAATGCTCGAAGAAAACATCATGATATAAATATATGTTCGTGTTTCCCAAAAAAGACACAAGCTTTTCAGATTTGCAAGTTACGTGAGAAATGGGAGTAAGTTCATGAAGAGAATCTAACCATATAAACGAAATTGTAGAGGAAACAATGTGAAAAAAGAAATATTCATAAGAATATATATATATATATAGCAATACGAAACTATAATACACCAACATTATTGCTGGTAACACCTTCAAAACCAGTGCCAGAGCAGCTGCAGTACAAAATACTAGCTCATAGCAAGAATTATTATTGAAGAAGGAAAAATATAATTTTTTTCCCAAGAGGAAGAACAGTTACAGTGTTAAATTATGAATACAATTGTTCTGTTTATCAAACAGAAACAGAGGCCAAAGAAACAAGTGTAGCTTTGAAACACAATGGGATAGAGGGAAGAGTAACCTTCCACCTTATCAAACAAAGAGCCAAATGAACAAACAATCAAAAGAATGGAACAAATTGCATAAGTTAATACATTTGTGTTCTTTATATTTATATTTACGGGGTAAGAAGCTGAAACACTACTATGACTTCTTCAGCTCTCCCAATTCCAACACTTATACGATTGACTTTTAATAAGTTCATGCCCCCACAAAGCTCATCGGTATCTTTATCCTCTTGTTTTTATCGTTGGCATAACATTAATCTTTCACTGGTGCATCATCGTCATCCTCAATATCCCAACTCAAATCTTCATCTTCTTCTGCAATGCTCAACCGATTCCTCAACTCAGCTCTGTTCGGGCTCCCACCATGAGTAGTACTAATTTTCTTTTCATCATGGCTCTCAATATTTTCGATCTCATCCCATTCCAAATCCTCCACTGCAACAGATTGATGACTTGATACCGCATTTTCTTTACCAGCACCATTCTTTTCACCCTTCGCCTCCTCATCAGCCTTCTCATTTGACTTCACTTTCTCATCATTATTCTCTTCAGCTATTTTTTCAGACTCCACTTTCTCATCATTCATCTCTTCAGCTATTTGTTCAGACTCCACTTTCTCATCATCTTTAGCTTCAATTATTTCTTGAGAATTTGCCTTCTCATCAGACGAAACATTGTCACTGCTCTTCTTGCTCAAGTCAAATGCATTATTCTTGTCAACATTATCCACAATTGAATGATCTCCATCATCCTTATTTTGCAACTCATTGCTTGGATCCTCTTGTTTCTCAACACGGCTCAAATTCTTATCATTAGAATTGTCATTTCTCGAATCATCTTTATGTTCTGCCTTTGCATTACCCTTTTGTTCCCATCCATTATCCTCCTCCTCATCGTCTACATCCCAAGATAATTCCTCATCATCGTCAACAGAAATTGCCCGCTTAACAAGATTAGCCCGTACGCTCTCTTGCTGCTTGAGCCTATGCACTTTATAGAAGTACCTACACCAAAATGTCTCGTGATCAACTGTACTAGGAACAAGCCTTTTGTAAAGGCTCTCCAAAACCCCAGTTTCTCCAATTAGCCCCTCAACGTCATTGCTCTTCTCCATTAATGTAAACACCGATTTCCACTTTCGATACTCCTCCAAATCCTCTGGATCTTTGCTGAAAGTGTTCACATCAGACTGGATTGCATTCAATTGGGCATCAAACCGGCTGTACCGACCCAAACTCAAGCTCTTACTAATGTCAGGCGTTTCAGACTCCCCATCCGAGCCTGAAAGAAGGCTCTCTTTCCCTTGGGAAATTATTTCAGCAGTTGATTTGAGCACCCCATCAAGTGCCTGTCCGACAGATTCCAGTGAACCATGAGCAGCCGACGCACCGGCCTCGAGCGAAGCCGGAAGGTCCTTCACGGCTCGGTTGGCGACTTCTCGGATGATCTCCGACTCCTTCCTGAGACCCAATCCGAATTCCTTAAGATCCCGCCTGTACGTCTCCAGCACCGACTCAGATTGGGTCGCAAAAGTCTTGATCAGACCCCCAAAACTCCATCCTCCGCCACTAATTCTACCACCACTTGATGAATCAAAATTCGGGCTTTTGGGTGGCGGTGAAATGTAATCCGGGTCCTGTCCAACATCATCCGGATCCTGATTCCTTTTCAGTGGGGATTCTGATTCGGAATCCGGGTTACAGGGGTTGTCGGGTGTTGGAGGATCTGAATCCTCTGACAGAATGGAATTGAAGAAATTCATAGTGTGAGTAAATGAATTCAAGGATCGAGTATTAGGGTTTGTAGTTATGGAATGAATCTACCGTACAGAATAAGAACAAACGATGATTGCTGTAACAAGCTAATAGATTTGCGTGCGCCCTAGGTGTATTGCGCACGTTACGTTTGGTGGGCCACTTTGTGCTCTGGGCCCAAACTCCTCATTGGGCTCATAAAATTGATAATTTGGTTATAGGAAATATCTTGTAAATAGCACAAAAAAGTCTAATAATAAGATCACACAATCTTCTTTATTTATATTTTTTGTGATGCTGCTTTTCGATCACATTGCGGAGAAACCCTTAGATTTTCAGAGGCGATGGATTCTACATAATTAAACTAATATATTTACAAAATAAATTATATAAATCAGAAAAAGGCATCAGCGAAAAAAATAAATATAAATTCAATATGATAACGCTTATAATCAGTAATAATATACAGTAAATTTGAGTTTTTTGAAGACAATAAATAAAAAAATATTGACAAATGATCAGAGGGTCATGAATTATCTGATTGCCAAAATCAAAACTTGAAATAAGACTCCACACTTTTGCCACTGGGAAGAAATTCAAATCTATTCTTACCCTCCATTTTCTTTCTCAAAATAAAACCTTTTGCTATCTCTGTTTCGTAGTGAAAAATAAATATTGAAAATTCGTAAGATTTTTCCCTTTTGTTAAATTTTTCATTTTTTTTAACATCTTTTCTAAATGGAATTGTATATGAGCTTTCTGTCCTCCTAATATGTCCCTCTATATCTTCCACGTCTTTCAATTTCCAAGTCCCTAGTATGCATGTTCGACTGTGCTTAAAAGATAGAAAGAAACATCGTCTTTTCATAAGGTGAATAATAGCCAAGAAGTGGCTTCTTTTGACTATTATTAAGCAAAGCCAAACATGCCATTGATTATTGTCATTCTTCAAAGGAATGTTTCGATGGACGATAAAGATCATAAGGAGCCCACAAATGATCAACATTGCAAGGTTTTCTCGAGTCAAGCCTCAACCATGGCTTCCCTTTGCCACTCCAATGGAGTAGGCTTATCGGACCGGGATGCAAACTTCTACATTTCCCTTCAATGTTGTCTCCCCCCAATCCATGCTGATTCCATCTATGATGAACTGGCTCTATATTACCAGCAAGAACGAGCAAGAATGATGGCAATGAACCTAACTGATATATCCTTTTGTTCTTTTGCACAACCATCCAATACTCAACTTTTTGAATATATTTCCCCCGTCTCCACTTATTCATATCCACGACCATTACTCCGGTATTGAAATAGCATGGTTTACGTCCTTCAAACGTTCTTGATAAGACAGGGTCGTACCAAAAGGCATCGGTGAAATAATTAGTAAAATTTGCATGACAATACTCTGGTGCAGCCAATACTTTGTCATTCAAATCAACACCCCATAGTTTCACAATATCATCCACCATAACAAGATCGGAATCAAGATAAATCAAGCGCTTAATATCGACCGGCAATATGTCTGCTAGATAAATTCTTGCATAGTTCAAAGGTTGATCTAAAGCTTGGCGAATCGACTTCGATATTAAACCTAGCACCCTTCTCGAATCAAATCGATACACGTTGAAATTGAGATAAGGGAAAGTGGATTTGATACTTGAAAAGACCTCTGGTTCATTTCTCACATAAAGAAAGTGGAACACAACATTTTCAGGGCAAGTAGAATGTTGCAAGATTGACAAAACAGCAGCCATTGTGCCTCTTAAATAACTTGCATCGAGTGTCATTGCAACATGAATGCGGTCTATGGAGGGGGATCCACATGTCTCACCATTTCGAAAAGCTGGGGCCTCGCGGAAGACTGGGACATTGACTGTGATGGTGGATGGCTTTCGAAAGCGGAGGTTGGTGGTGGTGATGAGGGCTGCGTTTGAGGGCGGCGGAAGGGTGGTGGTAAGGAAGAGAGACAGGAGGCCAAGCAATGGAACAGAAGGAAAGCTCCAAAAGAAGGCCATCCTGGCTCAGTGAAATTATTGACAATGAGAAAAATAAGGGAAAAAACATGAAGCAACCATTGGAGGTGGAGGAGAGGTTGAAAATTATTGGACAGAGATTAGGAAAATTGGGGGGAAGAGAAAAAAACTCGGACCACTTCCTTATTAGGGAACAGAAAAGAACATCGTGCATCAATACAAATATTCTTAAATATTCACAAATAGAAAATTATAAATGTTAAGGAAGTTTTGTCCATTTCATGATTAGTGTCTTTTTTGTGACAGAAATTGTCTCCCTGGATTTATGACTTGCCTCCTTCTCTCAATGAATTTTCTCCCATTTTCATGCGTATTTACTATTTACTTTGTTCAAAGAAATTTAGCCCCATTTAATGCACATTAAAAAGAGATTTTTTTTTCGGAAAAAATGAATTTTGGAATGGAGATTCACAACTTTTACTAATTTTTAAATAATACATTACATCAACTTTTATCAAAACTTACTAAAAATATAATTTATAAATATAACAACTAGGGAATATGTCTATGTCAAAGAATAAATTTTAATACATTACTTATTTGTTGAGGTCACTTGAAAATAGTAATCAATATGTGAGAGTATTATGTTCACATGAAATAAAATACAAGAAATTCTATAACATAAAAAATTATGAAGTAAAAATGTAGACATTTTAGGGGTACTCTCAATTGAAATTGTGATGGATTTTAAAAGTTATTCCAACTTGAAATTTTATTGGATTTTAATGAAATTTATTAAAATTTAAATGTTTCCGATTGAAATTTTATTGAAGTCCTTTAAAATTATGCATCCTCGATGTCCATGTCGGTCCTAATATCCATTACTTTGTCCCGGTTATGTGTAATTAAAAATCAGATTTCAAATAAATTTTAATAAAAGTTGATAAAATGTGGGATTGAAAAATTCATAAAATTTGTGAATCCCATAAACGTGTTGTTAAAATTAAATATGGACCTTGACTTAAATTTTTATCAAAATTTTAAACTATACCAAACAAGGACTTTATTTTAAGCTCTAACTTTTGTATGTTATCATGTTATATTTGATTATTTTTAGTGTAAAATTGAAAAGGGGTAACTTGACTAGCTAGCTTTGCTAAACGAGCATTGAGTCACACCAACTCGTGAGTCACAACATCTCTATATGTTGTAATTGATCATTTATATGGATAATTTAACGAAGCTTTTAATAAAAAAATTTAGTAAATTGCAATAAAACTTGATGAAATAAACTTGTGTATGTAAAATGATAAATTGCAGGTTTCATAAAATGCGTGGTTAGAATTAATCATTAACTTTAACATCAACTTTTAAACATTTTCAAACAAACAAATGTATTGTGAAAAAAATCACGCATTTAACGTGTATGGTAATTAATGAAATAAATAGAAAAATGATTCATGCATTTGATCTAAAATTTATTGGTTTTGTTGAGTTTATCGATTTTATTGTATGTAGAAAGAAAAAAGAAAAAGCATGCCATATAAATAGTTAAAAATCATTTGTTATAGAAAAATAATTGTTGTACATTATCATTCACATATTTTTTTTACAGATTCAAGTGTGACGATAAATTGAATCAAAATTGTCAGAGTCTTTTCATTACTTAAATCTTTATACTTATGTAATGCGAGTTAATCACAAAAAGAAAAGTGGAGATTGTTATTATTATTATTATTATTATTATTTAAATTTTTGGGCTTGTCTGAATTAAAAATTTAGCTACAATATTTATTGATAAATAAATTTGCAAATTGTGTGGTAAATTAGTACATGTAGCCCTACCGTGATTGAACCCCGCTTCCGCCCTACCGCCCTCAGTCACTCCAACGCCCACGCACTTCTAAAACCCTACCATTCCACTTTCGGTTCTCTTCCCAATTCTTTCTGATTTCTTTCGTGTGATTCCTCCATACTTAGGTACTTATTCTCTTACTCAATGAACTCATATCGTATTTCAAATTTGCTATTGGCTTCTTAAACTACGTGGATTTTCAACAAAGTAAAACAACAAATCGTTTGTTGGAAATGGAAGCATATCACGGATATTGGGAATTGCCTTTTTTTTTTGGTAGTGGAAGGGAAGCCTGTTGATTTGAACAAAGGAACTTACGCCGGTACCAGAAACCAAACAAGAGATGGGTGAATGAATACGCCGTTTACTGTATAAATTTCATCCAATATCTGTTGTTAGCTTGATAATTTTTCTGAAGAAACGAATTGGAAAAATAGTATTTCTAGGATTTAAGAAAATTTTGCTAATTCAAGTCGGTTATGGTCCTATGTAGTTTCTGGAACAAAATTCGAAGAACAAAAAAGAAAGTGTAGTATGCCGTTGTTTGATGATTGTGACTCCGTGTTTTTAAATCTGTTATCCCTGATTCCTCAATGCCTTCGGCATTTTACATACTGCGTTAGAGATTGAAACATTTCCATATGAATGTGGTTGTTTATTGATATTTACTTGTGAATATAGAATCTTTGAATTTACTGTCACATTTTTATTTATCATTATTTTCTTGTTTGCTACTTATAGGATTATCAATCATAAACAGAATGAAGGGAGTGCCTATTATACACATCTTTACTGAGCTTTTAGGAGGATGCATTTTTTTCCCCTTTGAATGTTGATTGGGATTAGTCCTTTGTCATTTCCTTTGCATTCTTCTGATTTTTTTATTTTTTTTCTTCACAAAACTGGTAAATATGGACTGAGAAAGAGTTTCAAACATTTTGGTCCTTGCTCTCTGGACCATGTGCCTTCCGACCATGGGCACCCTCATCACCTCCACTTATCTGTTGTATAGATCTCTATATTTATAATTTTAACATTTATTAATTACTTATTCTCCCACTTTCCAGTTTATGTGGCACAAGTAGAAAATGATCTTAAAAGCATGTTAGCAAAGAAAACATTAGTTAGAAAGCATCAAAGCTTGGTATGCTTGAAGAATTGCGCTTTCAGTGCAGCTATTCCTGCTAATAATTGAAGTAATGGTGGGAGAGGAAAAGGGGCTTGGGTTCCTCTGAAGTAAAAATTGTCCAATTCATAGACCATAGTTGTGATCTTATTGGAGTTTATTGATTCAAATACTCTCTTTTCCCACACAAACAGTGAGCAATGAAAGGCATGCAATTGTCATTGAACAAAACCCAGAAGCTGAGACTAGAAAAAGCATTAGAGCAGTTGGAATCTCTTTCTTCAAAATCCAACTCTGATGCCTCTGTTACCGTCGCTGACAACATTTCTGTCGACTGTGAAGACGCCATTCTTAAGTACGCTCATGCACACCCACATAAAGTTGTGATTTCTTTTGTGAAAAAAAAAAAAATATATATATATATATATATATATGAAGAAAATTGAATATTGGTGATTGGATTGAAGGGGACATGGGACAGCGGAGTTAGATGGGCGTGTGGTGGCGACATTGTGTGGAGTGGTGGAGCGCGTCAACAAGCTCGTCTATGTACGAGCCCTGAGGGCCAGGTTTTTTTCATATAAGAACTAAATTTCAGTTTATTAATTTTGTGATATCGATTTTATTTTTTGTAAATTAAGATTTATTTTGTGTTATAGGTACAAGCCCGAGATTGGTGATATCATAGTGGGCCGAGTTATTGAGGTGAAAAGTAGAATTCTATAAAAAAAAAAAAAAAAAAAAAAAAATACATATGGAAGATCACCAATTTCTAGGTAAATTTTCCACTTTTTTGGGGAAGGTTTTAGAAAACATGGAACACGGACAAAGAGAATAATTTCGAACACAAAACCAATAAGGCTAAAGGAAATAGAATAACCATGTACAAAAAGAGGAAAATGAAGGTTTGAGGATACTAATTCTGCATGAATCAATCTCAATATTCCACAATTTTTTTGGGTTCTTCTGAAGAATTTTGAACAACAGACAGAAGTTCTAGAAAGAAAGAGTTGGAAAAGGCCGAAGAAAGAAGAGAAATGTTGCGTGTGTCAGATGGAAATTTGAAGAATGGAAAATTATCTTTTAAAGTACTCTGCACTGAGATTTATCTTGTTTCTTGTAATTTGAAAGGATATTGAGGGTCCTTATTATATGCCCATTTCATCTCTCTCTCTCTCTCCCTCCCTCCCTCCTGCTTTTGCCATTTGTACCAGTTCTTAATGTTAACCTTAATATAATTTCTTAAGTTGCATTGACGACGTGTATAATAATCTCCATATAGAAATAAAATTTGAGGAACGTGTATTTTTCATTATCCATTTTTTTTTGGGGGGGGGGGGGGGGGGGGGGGGGGGGGG
>NW_019263365.1:260311-276391 GCF_002742605.1 Olea europaea var. sylvestris
GCAAAGATTTATAGTGCTGTGTTATTTGCAAACTTTAAAACTTGAGTTTCTCTCTTTATGTCCAGGTTGCTCCAAAGCGCTGGAGATTGGAGATCAACTACAGCCAGGATGCAGTTTTGATGCTTTCTTCCATGAACTTACCGGATGGTATTCAGGTAGCTTTCGTAAACCTTGCGATTTTAACTGTAGTGGACAGCCTGTGAAGAAGTATCAAAGACCATAGTTAGTAGACTATATGGATTTCTGTGAAAGTTAGTTACTTCCTAACTTAGCATCCATGTGTGCGTTTCCAAGTTAGAAATTGAAAGTAGATGAGCTTACCCCTCTTGTTTAGCCAATTTTACTTCCAAATTTTTTTCGTGGAGCTAGAATATGGCTATATGATTTCCGTATGTGATATATGCTTCGCACATTTAAGTTCATTTAGTTTGCTCAACGGCTTCTCTCTTGTTATTTTTAGGTTCTCTTAACTATTGCCTAGAGGTTTATAAGATGTTAATCATTGTTTGGATGATACAATGCATGTTGGTATTGGATTTATATGGATGATCCTGGGAATATAGAGCAAGGCTAGCACCTGGATTAGTGAAATTTCAGTTTAAGACCTAATCCTGGGGTTACAGTTGAATTATTTGTTAGATGTGGTTAAGATGGGAATTGCAGATCTACCTACTGTGTGAATCTTCTGTGTATGCTCCACTATTCTAATGGTTGCGCTTTGAACTAAAGTTGCTGTTACTGTTGCTGGGCGACTGAAAGCATTCTTATTTAATACAAATGGGGATGCTTGATTCCATATCTCATTCTTGAAATTCATTATCATGGGTTTATATATTGAGGTTGGATAAAGTAATATGTATTCTAAAATGGTTTCTGCTCTAATTAATCTCGTGCTTTTGGTTTTCAGAGGCGACGAACTGGAGTTGATGAGCTTAATATGCGCAGTATATTTGAAGAAAACGATGTCATTTGTGTAAGCTACTCGTCTCTTCTCATTTGTTGACCATTCTGTTTGCAGTCCATCCTTTTGGTTGGTCAATAGAAGGTTGTTATAGTTTCTTATGCTCTTAATGCCTGCAAATTGCATCAGGCGTACTGACTCAGCCCTTTCTCAATCATACCCTGCATCTACCATTATTTAAAGTTCCTAGTGGAGTATACTTGACTTCCTTGATCCAAGGGGGGCAAAGGAAAGAAAGTTGCTAATAATGAATGTATTGATGCAGGCTGAAGTACGTGGTTTCCAGCATGATGGTTGTCTACACCTGCAAGCAAGAAGCCAGAAGTATGGAAAGGTGCGTATATGGCATTTCATTTTGGACATCTCTCTCAAACTGTACAGGATCTATTACCTTTAGAAGCAAGAGAAGGAGCCCTTGTGTTCGGTGTAAGAGCTTATGCATGTCAAGAAATTTATACATGAATTTATTTATATGTTCGACAAAGAGATTAACCTATCATGAGCAATTTGAGACTAATCAACATCATTTTTTTTCTCACTTTACAGCTTGAAAGAGGTCAATTACTTACAATTCCCCCCTATCTGGTGAAGAAGCGCAAGCAGCATTTCCACCATTTGGAACAATATGGAATTGACTTGATTCTTGGTTGCAATGGTTATATTTGGGTTGGTGAACACATTGAAGTGAAAGATCCCATGTTGATAGAGGATCAATCAAACAAATCTGATCAACAAAATGCTGATTCAGAAAATCCAATGAGCACTGATGAAGTGGAGACTCGTACTCAACTTGAAACTAGGCAAAACATATGCAGGACTGCAAATGCCATCCGAGTACTCTCTACTTTAGGCTTCATGATTACTGTGGAAGTAATAATGGCAATCATAAATCTGAGCACGTCTTTGAATCTGGATATACACGAGATGCTGGGGCCAGAGTTTTATGTACTAGTTGCTGAGAAAGAAGTTGAACGTCGAAGCTCATTGGGAAAAAGGAGATGATCATTCTGTGATTTTATTTACTTTACAAGGTTTTATACACTCTTACAATGTACTTCTCTCCATCTGCTGCGTAAAAATGCATCAATAGGAAGTCTTCTGCCTGTTTGGTTATTACACGTTGTGACATAGAATGAGAGTTGGTGTGGTTGGTAATTCCATGTGGCAAAAAATATCACTTGAAGATTCATCGTGTGTACTTTATTTGGCAAATATATTTCAAATTGGTTACATAAATTCGTTATCTTCATTTTTTTCCCCCTGTTTCTGTATCTTTTTCAAGAAGTCCGGTGGCAATGTGATATGGTAAAATACTGGTGCCCAGTTTCAAGCTGTGGGCCTGGTTTATAGTAGGTTAGAACTTAGAATGTTCAGCTGCTTGCATAGTTTGAACTTAAAATGCATCATTGCACAATTATTTGGCTATGACATTTCCTTCCCGGATGAATCATAACATAACCAAAAACATTTCCTCAATTTCTCAAAATAATCTTATGTCATTTTATGACTGACGATTTCTGCAAAATTGAGATATCGCTCCATTCGGCTGGTAACTGGGCGTCAGTGAATCCAAAAGCTTCCAACATTATTTATTTATTTATTATTATTATTTTTTGATATCCAGCTATCCCAACTTACATCAGGTATCCCTGGTGTAAGCTCCTTCATCTCTTGCTCGGGCGTTTTATTTTGCCCCAAATTCTCGCTAAGCTTCTGGTATAGGTAGAATTCGTGTTTTATTTTTAATTTCTTTGTTTACTTTGGGAAGTCTATTCAGTTTTGTGATTATATTTGATGAATAATAATTGTTTTGATGGATGTTGATGGGATTATAAATTCTTGATTTTGTATTTTTTTTTTATTGATTTTTTTTCTCAAAGAGAGGCAGGTGCAGTTTAGATCAAATATCGTATTCTTCCATATGCTTCAATCAGAAATTATTGGAAATTTGAAAGAAAATTATAAGAATTTGCTTGTAATCATATTGTACTTCTTTTCTTTCTTTTAGCTAACATCGAGCCTTTTGACTAATGAACATAAGTTGAAATATTGACAACTACTATCACACAGTAACTTACATTGATATGTTTCAGTCAGTCATTGGAAAACAAAACAAGTGACTTTAAAAAACACCAAAAACCATGGATAAATCCAAGTGACATTTTCTTAAATTCGAGTGATCTTTTCGTAGGCATTTGTCCCCGATCCTTATGGACTAACGGGAAAAATACTTGTAAATCTGATGTCGGGCGTGGAAGGTTTTGATCCTTTTGTTCATGGAACAGGGACATTAGGCATATTAGCGGGTCTATTCCATCTTAGCCTTCGCCCGCCACAACATCTATACAAAGGATTCAACATGGTAAATATTGAAACAGTAGATTCAATTTCCTAGTCCATGTGGAAACGAAATAGAATTTCCCGCTCTTCCTTTTTGAAAGAAAGGATTAGGGAAATCCTCTTGATTGTAGCTTTCTCCGGACCTTAGTAATTTTTCATGTTCTACTACCTTCAAATTCTAAGCTTTCATTTCAATAATGATTAATGAACACATGGACACATGATGACTAATTTTAGAATATAAATTCAACATCTATTGTCTCATGAACAACCTGGTTACAGGAGAATTTGGATTTAAATAACGTAAGTTTTAGTCAAATCACAGTTTTTCTCGTGACAATATATCTTGTATAAGCAATATAATCATCAATCAGTCTTAACATAACATCTCAAAATAACGTTCCTACAATACTTTAAAAACTCTTGAAAAATAACATACAAGGCACATTTACCACAACTAGTTCTCGAGAAAAGATGCAAAGAATTCCAAAACATAGATTTTGTTACAGTCGCAATCTTTCACGTGGGTATGGCATTATTCAGGCATGATGGTAAATCAACCTTCTAACCTTTAAAGCTCATCTTTCACTGGTTGTGTCTGGTATTCATCCCAAAAAATAGGGAACTTCAATTTGGCTGCAGTATGTGGCATGAGCCAATCATCATATATGAACCTGAAACCAATGAGCAAGTACCCTTGACGCCAAATACCCTAAAAACCCAAGTAAAATGCATTGATAGCAATCTGGGAATAAATAACTTACGCTTTGATTGGAGGTCGAGATATGATCACTAACACCTGTAGATCCTCACTTTCATTAGTATTCCAGACCTGTGATGGGAACAACAACAAATCCCGAATGAAATTCTAGACAATAAACAAACTCTATTAGTATTCTATAGCATTTATCTTTATCATTGAACATCTATACATATTTTTAACAAATAGAAAGAAGCAAGCAGAAAAGTGTTCAAGTCAATAAATCAGTCGAGCTGCATGGATATCTCATAATCAGCTCTTCGATGTCTTATCAATCAAAAATGTTTGCAGACTTTATCCCTACGTAAGAAGAAGATTATCTAAAATGCAAAATGGCTTTTAGAAAAAAATCTCCAAGATTGCAAAGGTCATCTTTGGAAATGCTTTAATTATTAGACAAACTGAACATAAAAGAGGTTCTCACTTTCTCTATTCTACCGTGAGAAACACAACATGTGGAGATTTTGGGACATTTAGTCAAAGAGGAGGGGACTGTGATAGTGCAGTAGATACAAAAGGACAAGGAAAATTCTATTTGTACATAATTATTGTACATAATGATGTCAATAATGTGATGTAACAATCATCCGGTTGTTGATGTGCAAGTGTGAGATTTGAATTAAAGGTGGGATCCAATGCCACGTGTAATTATGGACACCATTATGTAGACAATTATGTACATGTAGCACTTCCCAAAGGACAAACACAAAGGGAAAAACCAAGCATGTTTTATTCAGGGGAAAATGAATACTTAAGATCAAGCATAAAATACAAAAAACCAAAAAGACGACGTAGAATAACTAATTGTTGGTCTCTTTTCAAAGGGATGAAGAATCTATGAAATCATTTTATTAATTCTCAGAAAAAGTAAAAACCACGTTGAGTATCAAATCCACTAAACATATTATGTAACCATTATACTACTCTGATGCAACAAGCTATGAACCGTTTTCATGTGATGTTATGTACTTTTAACTGTAATGTCTAGTATAATTATATTATAGATCAGACTTTTTCTTTAAGCATCCAGCCTATGAATCTGGTGCTGCGAAACTCATGGATAAATCAGATATGGCACATGAATGGAAGATATGCATATGAAAGAGTATTATGTATTTATAGCAATGAAATGGATAACTGGACCAATTTCAAATTTTATTTTCTTATTAGTTTGAATGAATTAAAAATTTAATAAACAATATCCTAACATACCTAATGTAGTCCAATTTTTAAGCCTCAAGTCCAGAAAATGATGAACTGTGGTCGGCTTTGCTCTTTCACTATAAACTGGCCAGTTCTCTATGTGCAAAGCCGAATCATTGCCTGTCTGGTTGGAATCTTGCAAGAACCAGACCATGTCCGTTCCAGGGAAAACTGTTATATTCTTTATCTGAAAATCTCTCATGTTACCGCCCTTGTTCGCTACTCAGAAGTTTCTTTAATTTAGATGGTATATATTTATGATGCAACAGATATTCCTTCCACTGAACTACCTAGTGACTTGTAATTTCCAATGCCATCCTTCAAGGTAATCAATGCCTTTTGAAATGTTCCTGTTGTATTTATAAATGTTTCTTGATTCATTTGTTATCCTTTCGAACTACTTTCCTTTGTGTCATTCCTTCTTTATCAGCTTGCAGCGCCTAATTCCAATAGAACAGGTAAATAACCATTCATTTTCCGCTCTTTTTCGCTTTATGCATCAGATTAACCCATAAGCAAAAGCTCATCGATTTTCCCTTTATGTATCAGAGCTAAAATGAAACACTACCTGATGAACATCATTGACAGGAATATGAAAGGTACTGTTGGATAAGATTGGAAACTCCTGCGGGCTCCCGGGGTGTTTTGGATCTGAATTCGAGGCAAGATATAGAGTGCCAGTTCCCTTAAGCACCACAAAGACTTCCTCGCATGAGTGCCTGTGGATCGGCGTGGCAGCTCCGGGAGCAAATGTCTCTAGCCACACTTCAACCTGTCACAATAGGAATTAGGAAAGTAACTACAATTACTGATAGTTCAAGAACAAATAATAAATAAATAAAATTTGAGATCCTTGTTCATGGCTTAAGGGTTGGAATTTGTTTACCTCTTTAAAACCGTGTAAAACTGAACCAGCAACAGTAATGTGTGACAAACCAGGAATTCCATAACTATCCTGAGCAAGTTCATTTATATTCCTAACTATTGGAACCCCTGCATTTCAATCTCAAATTCACAGATTAACAACAAACTAATGTTCTTAATTATGTAAATTGTTAAAGGTAAAAGCATACGGTTGACCTTTTAGGAAGCCCAAAACTCGATATCTAAAATCGAGCGATTCAATACGTATAAAGGTCGATGACTTACCATGGGAATTAACTTCAACAGTGGCGAAAAACAAAAGTGCAATCAAGAAAACCAAGTAGTGAAAGAAGCCCATGTTTATTTGCCACAATTTGCTCAGCCTCTGCAACTGGATGGATTGATTATTCTCACAGCAGTCAGGCATCCATCTCCTTTCCACCCTAAGTATTTACGGATTCTGCCAGCACGTGATTTGACGAATTAAAATTGTTTTTCGTCGCTAATGAAATTCCGCCAAGTGTAAATTTGGCAAAATTCACGTAGAACAATTGTTCTTGTATTATTTTTATTATTTGTTTTTGTTTTTAAATTTTGAAAGAATAAAAGTAAAACAAATCAGTCAAATGTGGTTCCCGAGTGTGCAAAATTGTCATTTGCTTGTATGCTGGGCAATTTTTAAAGGCCCCTCACCTATGCACGGAAGAGAATTAGGTCCTCAACCTTTGAAACTGACTATTTGGGTCTCCAACCTTTTGCCTTTATTGCATTACTGTCCTTAATGTAGAAGATCTACCATTTCCAACATTCTGTCCACGCAATTGTCCCTCCAATTAATCGTTAACACCTCATCCTAATTTTTCAAATTTAATATATTCAATCAAAAATACCGCAAGTGTACGTTTTGTTAACAAATAGTGAAATGGATTTTGAGTCCAAGTATCATATTATACTAGTTTAAATTCGAATTAACTCCGTCTTAACCAAAACTATAAAAATTAGTGACTTTTCTCTAACTAAATTGTGATACAATAATCTACTTATAAATGCAAGACCTAAATTAACTAAACTAAATACAAGATTATAATTAAATGTTATAACTCTTTTAGGGTTTTTTTTTTTTTTTTTTTTTATGTGTATTAGAAGCAAGATACGGAGTGCCACTTCCCTTAAGTACCAGAAAGAATTCCTCACACGAGTGCCCGCGGATTGGCGTATGAGCTCCCGGAGAAAATGTTTTCAGCCACACTTCAACCTGTTACAATAGGGAAGTAACAATATTCAATGCTTAAGGATTGAATTTTTTCCTCTTTAAACCCAGGTAAAAGGGAACGGAAAAAGCCAAACAACCCGCGCCATTGACACTCCGGGTGACCGCATCCTTATATGGCCAATGTGGATCCCCCATAAATAAAATAATCCCGACCTCTCATGTGTGTGTATTATGTCAACTATGCGGTCATCCACGCGGGCTATATAGCTCGGTCCAAAGGAAACAAGCAATTGTAATGTGTGACAATTCAGCTGTCCCATAATTATCATGAGCAAGTTCACTTGTATTTCTCATAATCGGAACTCATGCATTTAATAAAATAAATGAGCAACAAATTCAGTTTCTATTCATCTCAATTACTGAATTAACTTTCATCACACCAACAAAAATCACTTTCTAATCCCGACCTCTCATGTGTGTGTATTATGTCAACTATACGGTCACCCACGTGGGCTATATAGCTCGATCCAAAGGGAACCAACAATTGTAATGTGTGACAATCCAAGTCTCCCATAATTATCCTGAGCAAGTTCACTTGTATTTCTCACAATCGGAACTCCTGCATTTAATAAAATAAATGAGCAACAAATTCAGTTTCTATTCATCTCAATTACTGAATTACTTTCATCACACCAACAAAAATCACTTTCTAATCATCCCAGAGTTGGATATAATGACGACAATGGAGAAAAAAGGAGGAAGATGGAAACAGCAAAGAAGTAAAGTAATTGGCAATACTTGAACACATAGTTAGAGTATCTCCAAAAAAACTCTTTATAAAGAGCATCTTATGCATGATAGAGAGCATCTTTAAATTTAGAGAGTAGTTTTTTTTTTTTTTTAAACACTCCAACAGGCTCTCTACCTTGATTCTTTATTTTGTTTTTTCCAATGAATATTTAAGAATTTCTCCACATATTTTATTTAAGTATAATTTTTTATATAATAATGACCAATCAATTTCAAATGTAATTTAAAAATTTTAAGTTATAGAGTATTGGGATTTGTAATGTATTAAATGTAAACATTGTACGTTAAGAATAGAGAGTAAATTTGACTCTTTAAATTAAGAGAGTCAAATACACACTCTATTTCAAAAAGTTAAAATAGAGTCTTTTGAAGCTCATTTTTAAGTATTGACTATCTAAAATAAAAAGTATTCTGTTTAAAGAGTCTTTTGAAAATGCTCTTAATATTGTTCTCAATCGATATTTGTCTCTTCTCCAATTACTTTTAAGGATTCAAATGGCTAATAGTTCGAAATCAAAGGATTGATCAAGCCTAATGAAGAACACCAAAGCAAAAGTGTTTCTTCCTACTGAACAAATGAAAACTTTGGAAATGAATATATATTAAAATTTGATAATCTCTCTTTGATTTTATGAAATGATATTATGTATAATTGTATTTGATATGGAAAACTATCACCTATTTATAGTTTTCCATCACCACATACTGAAAAGATGGAACTTTTTATCCAAAAGGCACCAAAAATCAAGTTGAGAAACAGGCTAGTTTTCATGACTCTACGATTGCATGGGAAAAAACCAAATGCCCAAAATTATTGGTCACCGTTTATCCCATTTAGGGCCCACTAAAAGATATTGATCTTTGAACAATATTTTTACACCCAGTTACATAATGAACTTAACGAAATGCAAGTGTTCGAATAAATGAATGAAAGAAAAAGCACAATAACAATTGTGGTTCAAGGCATTTGTTAAAAGAACTTGCCTTTCGAACTGTAGGAAGCTTCACCAGTTGCAGAAGGTAAAACAGAAATCAAGAAAGTTAATATAAATTAAAGTTAACAATTAATTTTAAGGATTTTGCTATATGTATGCGGAGCGTAACCCTCACATGGGGGTTGGGTCCCACGCATTGTAACACTCCAGGTACAAATGACCAAATCCTAATTTTAATTACATATTTTACGGGAACTATAATTTTTCAACTACACATTTCATAAACTTTTTAAAATATATTAAAAATTTGATTTTGATCTCCATCAAACATGAACTAAAAATTATTAATAATCTACCTTTTCGATTCAATCGAATACATATTATTCTCAAAAATTTTAAATTTATATATTTCTTGTATTACTATTATTCCTAGGGTTGGCAACGGTTCAATTATGAGTCGGTTCGGCTAAAATCATAACCGCACCACCAATTTTTTGATCATACCATAACCGCACCATAACCACGTAAATTGGTTCTGTTCGGCACGGTTTGGCTCATTTAATAACCACGAAAATAAATTATTTTTTATACGTTCATTCGTCAAATTGATATAAAACAATTTATGAAAAAAGTCAGTGAAAACAAAAACACAATATTCCAAACGAAAATGCAAACATTTTCAAACAATATTCCAAACGAAAATGCAAACATTATCCCAATTTTCCGTTGCAAAATACAAATTTAACAAACAATATTATAAATATAACAATACTAACTTTTTCCTTCATTCTTAATTGTTGTGCATCAAAGTTACTTGATTCATTATTCCCTATAAGTCTTACTAACATAGATCAACATTTATAGTTGATTCCTATATAGTAAATAAAAATTGTAAGTAGAAAATACAACGATACTACCTATTCCAGAATGGTTTTAACTAAGATTTAAATAAAAAAAAAATATACCTCTTCGTCAGCTTCCTTCTTGCTAAATATTATACAAGCTCTAGAGTATGATGAAGGAGTAGAATTTTCTACACACAATAAAAAAAATTAATAATAAAAGGAAGTGTATAAATAACAAATATAAAACAATAAATCCTACATGAATATCAGTTCAAAGTTAATCCCATGCACACATGAAAGCTTCTAAAGTCTTTGCGTGAAGCCTATTTCTATATGGACTCACAAATCTACCAGTTGAACTAAATGTTGACTCGGATGTCACAGTAGATATTGGAATGGCTAACAAATCTCTTGCAACATTCTGTAAAGTCGGATATTTTATTGAATTTGCTTCCCACTATATCAATAAATCAAAACCATCCATCCTTGGCAATATTGACACGTCTAGAAAAATATCGAACTCTGTTTTTATATGATCAACAGTAATAGAATGGCTAACAAATGTAACAAATTTTCGGAGGTGACGACGACTTGGATCGTGGAGGCAGTGAAGCTGTGCATGAGTTTGTGGTTTGTGGAGAGTAGAGTTTGCATTTATATACTTTTATACTAATGCTATTATTATGGGCTAATGGTAAGTTGGCTGACCGGCTGAGTCAGGTTAATGAGGGGGATTTTGTTTTGGTCTGAATAGAAAAGTAGTGTAAAGCCCAATAATTAATTCAATTGTGTGTGTGTGTGTGTTTTTAGCGGGTAATCGGTTCGGTTTCGGTTCGACGGCGTAAATACCATACCCGCACCACCACGAACCGGTTCATTAAAATCAAAACCATATCCGCCCCATTGCACCATCGGTTTGATTTTTTCGCCCCATTCAGTTCGGTTAACTATGGTTTTCGATTTTGACGGTTCAAATTGCTATCCCTAATTATTCCTTCTAAAAGTTAACAGTTATTTTGGACAAACATCCCTCGTTTCTTTTTTGAACAAATCGAAAAACCTAATGGATTGAACTTGAACTTCTAGCGGTTGGATCGCCTCGGCGAGGTAGCTCTTACACAAACGGCCCTGAGAAGTGTAGTAATCGGGTAACAAATCCTTTAGTAGGTGATGGGACAAAGAGTTCTTGGATCCCTCTTGGCAATAATTTCTTGTATTATGCCTTAATAAGTGGGGGAGGTAGCCAAATTAGGATATCACTACAGGTAAGTACTCTGCAAAAAATTGTTGGATATACATTTATGCCCCCATTTGATTCCCCTTCTTTGGCCATAAAAATGAAAAATATGATTGTTATCCATCACATCAAACCACCATATTTGACTTTCTATCTCTTATGTTGGTCACGTAACGATTATATTTTTCATTCTCATTCTTAGAAAGATGAGTATCAAACGAGGTCATAGAATATAAAGAATAGTACAATTGACTTTTGAAAAGATTTTTTTTTTTTTTTTTAAGACAACATTTAAATTACATAATACTAACTAAATTTTATTAAAAAAAAACACACACACCTTCGATCGCTGTTATACCGAAGTTTGTTGACACAATTATTTACCAACTTTGGTAACAAAGATGTTCAATGACTATTTATATAGAACAAATAATTTCTTTTAATAGCATTTTAGTTTAGTTCAATTTTTTTATATTTATAGTTTTGTATAAATAATGATACTTTTACCAAAGTATTAAGAAACTAAAAGTTTATTTGGCAGATATTTTTTCAAGTGAAAATGATATTTTTTCAAGTGAAAATGACTTTTTGGAGAATTTTATGAATATTCAAGTTATCTACTCGATTAAATAACAGTTATTCCATGTAGCATTTACTGAGGTGACCACATTGGATATCGAATACTAGCATCCACTAGAAAATGGCGAACATAAATTTTGATACAAGGGTTCTAATATATAGTCATATTTTTCAAATTTAATTTATTTTCTAATTTAATACATTACTTTATATAATCCGATATTACTTGACCCTTGGTACTTCCACCTTCGCATCAAAATTCCAGTTGAACAATTATTAACCCGTGACCGTTATTCATTACAATATCAATGTTATACGACTAAGAATCACAATTCAACAGAGTCGTATTTCTTAATGAGCGAACAAAGAATATTGAGAAGAAATGGAGACCGTAGAAGCATCTGGCTTGTCGACTAAAGGTAGTAGGGATATTAGGATCAAATGACTAATACCATTTTTCACAACTGAGTTCTATTCCACTTGTTGTAATCAAGAATATTTATGTAAATCCTGATCCTGGATCAAGTAAGTATATAATGGCAGAAACTTCATGAAACCTAGCAAATACATCATGTAATCCTGTGACTAACAGAGATTTTTTAAGCAGAAAAAAGAGGAATAGAGAAGGTCGTTAGTATAGCATAGACCCAGTTGCTGGAGAAAATTTGATTAAATGTAAAATAATAACGTTTAATACCAAAAGTTACCGGGGCTTACCAGTGACTTCATCAATCACATTTCATACAAGGGATTTATCTTCTCATCTTTGCACTGATTCCCTATAGCATCACAGTGCATGTTCGACGGTTACCATCTCTACATTTCTGGAATCAGAACTCAGCCATTTGCTTTAAGGAATTTGTAATAAATCTTCCTCTGTATCTCTAATTCAGAACTAGACTCCCGTTGATCTTTATCTTTTTGAGCATGGTCAGATTTGGGCCAAAACAAATTATGAATTTTGAACTTCAAAACACAAACAGATCAGTTTCATTTCAACTTGGATTTCAGCACAACTTATTAATTTTTATTGACAGCAGAAAAGGATTAGGCAAATTTTTACAACAATGCAACAATCACAACCACCAACCAAGGGGTATATAATATATTGAAAACGGCGCCCACGTACTCTGTCATTTGGGAAATTAATTTATCTTTGCCTAAAATTCTAACCAACCCATCCCAGAGAAGTCGCTTGATTACAACACAAGCTAAAAGTATGACTTTATATCAACCATAAGCTATGATATTTGAGATGTATGTCTGCATATGGATCGAGAGGGAAGAAACCAACTCCTCATGCTCAATAATATACTATTTGCTCTGTGGTAGCCATCCAAGCTGTACCAAAGGGGAAAAAGGAGGAGGAATTATTGGTTTAGATGAAGACTTAATCAGGTCCCAACGTGAAGTGGTGATGAAATGCATACCTTCCAAGCATACATTCCGAAAAAGGCTACAGTATCTGCTGACCAAACAACAGCAAATGATTTCCAGAAAAATGGAATTATGACATTAAGCAATGGAATAAGGAGAAAGAGATAATTGAGAGCTTCTTTCTCATTCTTTGAGCAGTCTCGTGCACGAAGGGAAGGAATAGCTGCAACAGCAAGGATCAGCCTCATCAATATACACATATAGTTCTGTATAAACAATAAAACAAATCTAGGGACTAGAAGACATTGAAATAGTTATATACTTTTAAGAGGAATCTGCCATGAAGGACAATCACCAACTAGATGTCCAGTGTTATTTCAGATGCTTTGTGAAATATGGTTCAGAACTAATGTTTAAGAGATACTCAACTTCCTTGGAAATGATAAATTCTGATTAGATAAGCAATAAGGAAAAAAAAGATGAGATAAAGTTTAGTAACATGTATCTATTGTAACTATTATCCTTATGGTTATATAAGAACCGATATCTATGAACTCTAAAGAAATTCAAGTTATATGACCTTATGTATCTAAGAATTGATATGGAACATTGAAATAATCAAAGAACATCCAATCATCCATAAGTCTTTTGCAGAAACGTTAGAATGTAGGCTATGAAGCTTTGAGTTGTAAAATGAAGAAATGCTTACTGAACATCCAAATGGACCACATGCCCATTAGTCTCCATATGTCTGGTTCATTTGATGGGAATATGAGATTGAAAGACAGAACTCCACCCAAAAACATAGAGACATACCCTTGAACCTCAAACACAGAGTACAAAACCGTTCCAGGTATGGCGGGATTTTTCGATGCAGTCGACGCTCTTGGAGCAAAAGTAGCAGCAGTTTTTTGAACCACCTGTCAAAAGATGGAATTCAGGAATCCGTCCAGTACACAAATTTATGCTGATCCTAGCCTTTATAAGGAACTTTATTCAACATCATCGAGAACAGCATATGAAAACTTCTACCTGGATAGAACAACTCTCCAAGTTTCTAAATGAAAACTAATTAAACAGAACCAAGAATATAATCAGAAAAATGACTACTATCAATTCATTAACAATTCCATTCACGCCCAAATTAAAATTCCAATAAAAATCAAACAAACCCTATTGAAAAACTGAAAAGCGTGAAGAAATTAACTCAACCTTTTTAAGATCTTTATCGAATGCAGGACCGGTTGAAGTAGCTCCAACTGAAATCTTACTAGCTACTGCAGTTCCTTGCTCTTGTACGTCATTTTCGATATCCTCTTCAGTCTTCGTATCTACCTCATTTGAACTCGCGCGAATTCTGAAACAATTGCGCGGTAAAATATTCTTCGTCGCAGGGTTTCTGGGAAATGAAGAGATTGATGGAAATTTCAATATGCGAGCATTACAGAGACACGTTGAGCTCAGAGTGTTCATTTTCGTTTCTTGTTACTGTGTGAAACCGAAAAGGAGATAACGCACGTCTGGCTAGATGGCAGTTGAAGGAGGAAGTTCTTCCCAAGTACGACGCCGTATGTTCACCCTCGTCGCTTCCCTTAAAGTGATTAGTAAAAAGTAAATTTCATCTTCAGTCACTGAACTTTCAGCAAAATCTCAATTAGGTTAGTAAGTTCTAAATTTTTTGTGCATTATAATTTACACTTTGAATACTGCATAACAAACATAGATTAAAAATATAGCTTATTTGTTACAATAGAAGTTGTAATTCATTGGTGTGCTGGCAAAACCTTTATATACAATTACGGGTAATGATACTATATAATCATTCTTGTTTCAATGCCGTTTGTGTAAAAGATCAATTATTTATTATTTTTTATAGGATCTTAAAGAGCATTGACTCAATTTCTCCAAGTTGATAGCCACCTATGCGAATATATATGCTACAAAGTGCCTCAGAGCAATGCGTTGCCACTTGCCTGCAACGGAGGTTGGACAACAAAGGTTACGAAAGGATTGAGGAGGAGGTTGAGGCGCCAATCGGAGAAGGACACGGCGGGCTAATAGGCGGAGAGGAGAGGCAGCGAAGTACGGACGGTTGAATGAAATATGAATCGAAGCAATTGATTCAATTGAGGGGAATGGGTTGTAAATCAATAAATGGGTCATGGGGTGTCGATTGGGCTAATGAGTTATTGGACTAGTGGGTTTCTCCAGGTTTGAAAAGGGAATTAAGCTAAAAAAAATAAAGTGGAAATGTCATCGGGTACATAAAATTTATAAAAAATTATTTTTTTATATTATCAAACTTTTTTCGCCAAATATACTGCAATACATGTAGTATAAATAAAAATGTAAAATATTATAAATCCCTTAGTTAATATAATAAAAGCTGAAATCAAGCCTCCAAACACTCCTCTTAGCCCGCCCCTAATTCACGCCACAATTATCCCCAATATTAGAAATCACCATTACATTGATGATCCAAGAATTTGGTGAATCAAAACCAAAAAATCTTCAATACACTACAATTCATATCTCAATCTGTAATAACATTCAGCTCAGAAAGAGTCCAAGCGGAAGTGTTGAAGGCAAAGGAAATGATTCATATTCAAGAAGTGATTTTGGTATGTGAAATTTTAATTATAGTAACTCAAAAGACATTGAAATGTTTTTAATTTTGTATGTTTGTTCTTAATGTATTGTTTATTCTGATTTATTAAATATTTTTTGTGATTCTGTTGATAGATTTGAAAACTTCTCTTTTAAATATTATCAACATACTAAGTTGGTCTTGTGAGTCTTGCTCATGGTAAAAAAAATTCATGCGCAGATGTTAAAGTCAAAATTCAATGATGATTGATGATGTGTACGTTTTGTCAGTTTTGATCACAATGTACAAGAAATGTCGTGATCTTTGTTGCTGCCAAAAGAGTGTTTGATAGGTTTCTGCATAAAGACA
>NW_019263365.1:278833-391519 GCF_002742605.1 Olea europaea var. sylvestris
ACCCATTCCATTGTTCTTCAGAGAGAGCCAGAGAGGCGACGAGTTTTGGGGTTTCTCTCTCAAGAGGAACTGGGCAAGTATTTTTGAAGATGGAAGAATTAGAAAATTAACAAGAAAACAGAGAGACACTTTTGTACGAAAATTTCTGTAATTTATTTGGCTATATGATTATCATGTTCTTTATTCATACATGGAATGAATCTCGATGGATAGTTTCAATTAAGGGCATTGTTCTTTGGTCGAACGGATGATCATTTTGGGCTTCACTGGATTTCTTTTGGAGAATTTTCTGAGGGTTTCATTTTATGTGTGGTTCGTTTTGCAATTTTGACAGTTGCCTCATGGTCATTCTATCAAAATCTGGACAAGAATTTCTGAGGATGGATATCAGTTCTATTCCAGAGAAATCGATCGAGAAGTAAGTAATAATAAGATTCTTGACCAAAAAAATTAGGTCAGTCATATTTTCACGATAAATTTTTTAGCTATATGATGATAAAATGGGTTTCAGACTTTCAGTGGATTTTGTTTTTCGTATTCTCTGAGGATTTTCATCGAATCTCAAAGTGTTTGGATTAAAAAATTGTGTTCTCTCTTGTTTCTATAATTTCATTTTCTTTGCAATAATGTTCTTTGTTGGTTCATTTGGATGAATCTAGTAAGATATTTTCTCGGTTGAATTGATGATCATTTTTGGATCACACTTTAATTATTTCTGTGAAATTTCTCTGGGTTTTCGCTGGATCTTTAATGTGTTTGGTGTTTCCTTTCATTCAATTTATGGCTATTTCAGTAATTGAGTGTACCTTGAGTGATATTGTTCTCTGTTGTTTGTGTAATTCCGTTTGTAATTGCATTGTTTGGTGCATTTGGATGGATCTTGAAGGATTTGTCCTTTACTGTATTTCCAATTATCGTGTGAATTTTATATATGGGCTGAATTCATTGATGGAATTTTTGTTTGGTTTGAATATTGCTAAGTTTTGGGTTCCCTTTTCATTTTATTAGTTACTTCAGCAATTGCATTTTGAGTGTATCATGTTCTCCTTTT
Source organism: Olea europaea var. sylvestris (assembly GCF_002742605.1). Lineage (NCBI taxonomy): Eukaryota > Viridiplantae > Streptophyta > Magnoliopsida > Lamiales > Oleaceae > Olea > Olea europaea. The sequence continues at coordinate 279,885 of NW_019263365.1, forward strand.
TCTTTAATTTTTTTTATCTTTACACATTCTATTTTGGTACAATGGCTTGAATATTGAAGGATTTTTCCTGGGTTCAATTTTTGGTTTGCTAGATTTATTTATCTAAATTCTTTGTGGATTTTGTTGAATCTTTAATAGAATTTGTGCTTTTTGTGTTTGGATTGAACAAGGATAATTGATAAGGTATGGGTTCTCTTTTTTATTTTATGTATGCTTATTTCAACAATTATGTTTCTTATCAAGATAATATTCTCTTCATGTAAGTAATTCTGGTGTCTTTATGATTACATTCTTTTTTGTACATTTGGATGAATATTGAAGGATCTTTTAGTCTATCTTGTTCTTTGGATGTTTAATCTGGGGTTTCACTTGACTTGTTTATGTGAATTCCGTGGGTTGAATTTTTAATATAATTTGTGCTTCTAGTGTTTGGTTTATGTTTCCTTTTTTCATTTTATGTATGTTCTCGTGGCTTTATGATTACATTCTTTTTTGTACATTTTGATTAATATTGAAGGATCTTTAGTTTGTCTTGTTCTTTTTTGATGATCAATCTTGGGTTCACTGGATTTATTTATGTGAATTCTGTGGGTTGAATTTTAATGTAAAAGTGTTTGGTTTGTGGTTCCTTTTTCATTTTATTATGGATGATTATTTTAGAGTAACATGTTCTTAGAGTGAGAGAGAATGTTCTCTTTGTTTTTCCAAATTTGATAGTATTTATCTCTGTAATTTTGAAATTTGGTTTGTGATTTTGGTTGTGCTTTTATTGAATGAGCTTCGACCATTACACATTTCCATTTTATGTATGGTTAATTCATCAATTATGCCTTTAGAATTTTTTAATTTTTAATTTTATTTTTAATCGTTTTGTGAGTTCTTTTTGGGTAATTTCATGGTTAATTGTTTGGTCCAACTGATGATTAGCTTCAAGTGTCAGTGGCATTGAGAAGAGCTTTTTCCTAGTCTGGTTTCTAATATAACTTTCAGCACCCGAATTTCCATATTTCTGGACAGGTTTAATTACAAGCAGCTACTCTATTTTGTCATGATTCAGATGATATTAAGAAATCCGAACTCAGCACTCAACGTGCATGGAAGATTATCTTAGTTTTCATGGTTTTCTGGTTCTATATCATACTACTTCCCTCAATCTCTTCATTGTCAATATTCTAGTATGTGAATATTTCTTAAGAGTTCATTGATTTCACTTTTGCTCTGTGCTCTAAACTCTCTCAATCAGAGGTTGATTTGCTCTTCTAATTTTAAGTGCTACTACGTACCACTTAAAACTTCTTTTCTTTTGCTTGGATATTTTTCCTACAACAATATTTGTTATCTCATAGTTCTGTAATCAACCTGTTAAAGAGGAATTAAACATATGAATTAGATTATTCTTTGGAAGGCCACTGGCAACAAGCAAGGTTAACATTTCTGATGCATAAATATTATTTATGCTAGTGGTGCTCATAAAGAATTCCTTGTGCGCGATGGGAATTGTAGCTCCTTGGAGAGAGATTAGGTATGTAATCTCTAATCTTTTCATATGTCATTTCATGCTTCAAAATTTTTACTATACCTTGTGTGTTCAAGAGCTCAATTAGAGTTCTATAGAAAGTAGCGACACCAAAAATGTCATCAAACTTGGAGCAACTTCTGATACATTTTAATTTGTTTTTATTTCAGTTTTCTTTAACTTGGTAATTTCTTTCATAATCAAAGCATTTTGTAACTCTCATTGGTTAATATGCATAATCAAATAAATGGTTAAGCATGCCTCGTAGTTAAATTTGGCTGGGATTCCTAAAATACTAAGGTTTGGCCCTTAAGGAAGCTTCAATGAGATTGAAACTTGCTTGGGCTTAATCAAGTTCGAGACTCCTTGAGCTTGATTTTCGGTCCTTGGGAAGGATTATACTCAAACAACATTCAAGATTTGCTTGTGCTCCATTCAGCCTTAGGATTCTATAGGCTCAAACAAGGTTGAGAGTCTCTGACACTTGACTACTTAGGAAGAATATGCTAGAACTAACATTCAAGATCCTTGGGAAGGATTATACTCAACCAACATTCAAGATTTGCTTGTGCTCCATTCAGCCTTAGGATTCTATAGGCTCAAACAAGGTTGAGAGTCTCTGACACTTGACTACTTAGGAAGAATATGCTAGAACTAAGTTGAGGGTCACTTGCACTTATATTTGAATAAGTCGAGATTCGCTTTGGCTTGACTCAATAAGATGAAATATTCTTTGACGAGGTCAAGATTTGGGCTCAACTTCCTTAGAAATTAAGTTCAAATGAAGTCGATATCACTAGCCACTTGTATCATCTTGCACCTTGTGATAAATCATGATCGACAAAACTCACTTAGGCTCAACTATGAGGCTGCTTTTAGAGGGGAGTCATTCTTGAATGTGATTATTGGCTGGCTTATGAGACCTTTGGAAATCGATCAGTTATTATTGACTTCTTCAGTCTTCGGTTTAATTTCCTCATATATAAGGTGGTATCCTGCATGCTCCAATGCTATTCGTTGACAATGCTCCGTACCACATTTTGTGTTCTCTATCTTTTATTTATCTCTTAGCATCATTATTGACTTCTTCAGTCATTATTTGCTGGATTTGTTATAATGCGATGCTACTTGCGAAGTGGTATTCTACTTTCTTTTTCAGAAGAAATGAAAAACAATAATCTCGATGTTCCAAGTCATAAATGGGCTGCCCCAAGAAGTAATTGCAGAACACTTTCAGAAAATTCTGAGGAGCTATATGAAGACAGTTGCAAAATCAGTCTCGTAAAACAGAATTCGTTTCTCAAGAAGTCATCAGCTGTTTTCATAATTTACTAATAATGTTATTTGCTAATTAATATTACTAATTCATAAAGTCTGGATTTGTGGAAATTAGTTCAGGAATACTGGCTATAAAGGAGGTAAGTAATCTACTATTAATGTTATTGCTTCTCAATAGCTTGCACTGTCTGGATTTTATGCGCAACAATAAAAAGATGAAAGAGAAAAATCAACACAAGTATTTATGTGGTATGTGGTTCAACGATGAGCCCTACATACGTCCACGAGAGCAAAGCAAAAATAATTTTATTCAGTATGAATAATAGGGTTACAACATTATTATTTATATTAGGGCCCATGAACAAGACTTTAAGGCACGTACAAGAAAATGCTCCTATATCATACCCTCGCACCCCAACCTATTCAGTGTCATTGGCAACTAGACAGTGAATTAAACCCCATGAGGCTGATGCCGTCACTCCGTTCCGTTCGACGCTCTACTCCGACGTCAGCCCATTTGCCTGTGTTCCACTTTATATGAACTACATAAACAATAATTTCTCCACTTATGAACCTCAATTGTGATTGGCTTCGCCCACCTGCGAGTGTGAAAATATAAACTGTATGGGACCTTCTGTCATCCATGTCGCCTACTTAATCTGTATCTACGTTTTCTTGAACTAAAACATCAATCATCATCTCAAACATGATCCCATACTCCATGGACATGCTTTACCTTTCCAACACTTTCTTCAAATAATTTTTCTGGCCCTTCCTATCTTTATTATGTTTGGTGAAGAGAATAATCTCCTCCTTCGAAAATAATCAAAAATGGAAAGTATTCTATTGCAATAATTCTTGCTTAGAAGAACAATTATGTTGTGGCAATTCCACCCAGAAGGTAATGGGGTTTCTATTTCGAAATTTCATATTATTTTATAGGGCTCGAACCTTGATTTCCATGCCTAGAATTTTCGTAACCAGTTTCAAGTCTTTTTATATCAAACTTACTGTCCAACAAAGATTTTAATCTGTCTACCTCATTCATTTTCTTAACAACAATTAGCATGTCATCCACATACACTATCAAGAAAATATATGAACCAACCCGGATTTCAATCTATCTACCTCATTCATGTTCTTAGCAGTAATTAGCATGTCATCCACATATACCATCAAAAAATATATGAACCAATTTAATTATACCATCCACATATACGAGAGTTGAACTTCTTGTAAGTCTCCATACAATATTCTATGTTTCGGACTCCAAGAACCCTCTCGCTGCTCCATGAAAATTTGCTCCTCCATCATGAAGGAAGGCAGTCTTCACATCCAGCTACTCTAACTCCAAATCAAAACTAGCCACCATTGTCAAGGCAATTCTGATCGAAGTGTGTTAATCTATTCCCTTCCTCTGTGAGTATTCTTTTGCTACTAACCAAGCCTTGTATCTTTCTCATTTCTCTTCTGATTCTTTCTTAAAGTACACCTACTTACTTATATATACTTTATCGGTTTCTTCTCCTCTGAAAACTTTACCAAATCCCATGTATCATTATTATGCAGTGACACAATTTCTTCCGTCATAGCCTAATCCTTTCTCTTGACTACAATGGCATCCTAAAAGATCACCATTGCTGGTAATGAGTGCATAAGAAATCGAATCCTCTAATATATACTTCATGGTGTCCTAAAAGTGCGACATGGTCTATCCGTGCAATACTATGATACTACTCCACTTCTGACAAAGAAAAATGTACTTTCTTGATCTCGGATCAAGTTTGGATATCTGATCAGATACATGCATGTAAATCAACTTCATTATCTGTCCAAACTTCCTCTGCAACTCTCCCATCTAGTGCTGCTTGTGGTGATCTGTTTATGACATAACATAGTCTCCATACAAGATTCTCTGTTTCGGGCTCTAAGAACCCTCTCGCTGCTCCATGAAAATTTGCTCCTCCATCATGAAGGAAAGCGGTCTTCACATTCAGCCACTCTAACTCCAAGTCAAAACTAGCCACCATTAATTCAAGGCAATCAATCCTGATCGAAGTGTGTTAATCTATTCCCTTCCTCTGTGAGTATCCATTTGCTACTAACCGAGTCTTGTATCTTTCTCATTCCTCTTCTAACATTGCTTTTTTCTTTCTGTACGTACACCTACTTACTTATATATACTTTATCGGTTTCTTCTCCTCTGAAAACACCACCAAATCCCAAGTATCATTATTAAGCAGTGATTCAATTTCTTCCGTCATAGCCTAATCCTTTCTCTTAACTACAATGGCATCCTGAAAAGATCACTATTGCTGGTAATGAATGTATAAGAAATCGAATCCTCTAATATATACTTCATGGTGTCCTAAAAGTGCGACATGGTCTATTTGTGGCAATACTATGATACTACTCCACTTCTAACAAAAAAAAAATGTACTTTCTTAATTTTGGATAGCTGATCACTAGATACATGCATGTAAATCAACTTCATTACCTGTCCAAACTTCCTCTGCAAATCTCCCATCTACTGCTGCTCGTGGTGATCTGTTTATGACAAAACATCTTGCCCGTTGTACAACTATATGAGAGTTGAACTTGTAGACCCATACAAGATTCTCTATTTTGGGCTATAAGAACCCTCTCGCTGCTCTATGAAAATTTGCTCCTCCGTCATGAAGGAAAGCACTCTTCACATCCAGCCACTCTAACTCCAAATCAAAACTAGCCACTGTTAATTCAAGGCAATCAATCCTGATCGAAGTGTGTTAATCTATTCCCTTTCTCAGTAAGTATCCCTTTGCTACTAACCGAGCCTTGTATCTTTCTCATTCCTCTTCTGACATTGCTTCTTTCTTTCTGTACGTACACCTACTTACTTATACTTCATCGATTTCTTCTTCTCTGAAAACTACACCAAATCGCAATATCACTATTGCTGGTAACGAGTGCATAAGAAATCGAATCCTCTAATATATATTTCATGGTGTCCTGAAAGTGCGACATGGCCTATCTGTGGCAATACTATGTTACTACTCCACTTCTGACAAAAAAAAATGTACTTTCTTAATTTTGGATCAAGTTTGGATATCTGATCACTAGATACATGCATGTAAATCAACTTCATTACCCGTCCAAACTTCCTCTGCAACTCTCCCATCTAGTGCTGCTCGTGGTAATCTGTTTATGACATAACATCTTGCCCGTTGTACAACTGTATGAGAATTGAACTTCTTGTAAGTCTCCATACAAGATTCTCTGTTTCGGGCTATAAGAACCCTCTCTTTGCTACTAACTGAGCCTTGTATCTTTCGCATTCCTCTTCTGACATTGCTTCTTTCTTTCTGTATGTACACCTACATACTTATATATACTTTATCGGTTTCTTCTCCTCTGAAAACTCCACTAAATCCCATGTATCATTATTATGCAGTGACTCAATTTCTCTCGTCGTAGCCTAATCCTTTCTCTTGACTACAATGGCATCCTGAAAATATCACTATTGCTGGTAAAGAGTGCATAAGAAATCGAATCCTCTAATATATACTTCATGGTGTCCTAAAAGTGCGACATGGTCTATCTGTGGCAATACTATGATACTACTCCACTTCTAACAAAAAAAATGTACTTTCTTGATTTTGGATATCTGATCACTAGATACATGCATGTAAATCAACTTCATTACCTGTCCAAATTCCTCTGCAACTCTCCTATCTAGTGCTGCTCGTGGTGATCTGTTTATGACATAACATCTTGCCCGTTGTACAACTGTATGAGAGTTCACTTCTTGTAAGTGTCCATACAAGATTCCCTATTTCGGGCTTCAAGAACCCTCTCGCTGGTCCATGAAAATTTGCTCCTCCATCATGAAGGAAAGCAGTCTTCACATCCAGCTACTCTAACTCCAAATCAAAACTAGCCACAATTGTCAAGGCAATCCTGATCGAAGTGTGTTAATCTATTCCACCGAGCCTTGTATCTTTCTCATTCCTCTTCTGACATTGCTTCTTTCTTTCTGTACACTTACTTATACTTTATCGATTTCTTCTCCTCTGAAAACTCCACCAAATCCCATGTATCATTATTATGCAGTGACTCAATTTTTTTCGTCATAGCCTAATCCTTTCTCTTGACTACAATGGCATCCTGAAAAGATCACTATTGCTTGTAACGAGTGCATAAAAAATCGAATCCTCGAATATATACTTCATGGTGTCCTAAAAGTGCGACATGGTTTATCTGTGGCAATACTATGATACTACTCCACTTCTGATAAAAAAAAGTACTTTCTTGATGCGTAAATCAACTTCGTTACCTGTCCAAACTTCCTCTGCAACTCTCCCATCTAGTGCTGCTCGTGGTGATCTGTTTATGACATAACATCTTGCCCGTTGTACAACTGTATGAGAGTTGAACTTCTTGTAAGTCTCCATACAAGATTCTCTGTTTCGGGCTCCGAGAATCCTCTTGCTGCTCCATGAAAATTTGCTCCTCCATCATGAAGGAAAGCAGTCTTCACATCCAGCTACTCTAACTCCAAATCAAAACTAGCTACCATTGTCAAGGCAATTTCGATCGAAGTGTGTTAAACTATTCCCTTCCTCTGTGAGTATCCATTTGCTACTAATTGAGCCTTGTATCTTTTTCATTCCTCTTATGACAATTCTTTCTTTCCTTACGTACACCTACTTATTTATATATACATTATTGGTTTCTTCTCCTCTGAAAACTCCACCAAATTCCATGTATAATGATGCAGTGACCCAATTTCTTCCGTCATAGTTGGATCCTTTCTCTTGACTACAATGGCATCCTCAATATATGATCTATTGTTGGTAACGAGTGCATAAGAAATTGAATCCTCTAATATACACTTAATGGTGTTCTGAAAGTGCGATATGATCTGTCTGTGGCAACACTATGATACTACTCCACTTCTGACAAAAAAAAAATGTACTTTCTTGATTTTGGATCAAGTTTAGATATCTAATCACTAGATGCATGTAAATCAACTTCATTACCTGTCCAAACTTCCTCTGCAACTCTCCCATCTAGTGCTACTCGTGGTGATTTGTTTATGACATAACATCTTGCCCGTTGTACAACTGTATGAGAGTTGAACTTCTTTACGTCTCCATACAAGATTCTCTGTTTCGGGCTCCAAGAAGCGCTGCTCCATGAAAATTTGCTCCTTCATCATGAAGGAAAGCAGTCTCACATCCAGCTACTCTAACTTCAAATCAAAACTAGCCACCGTTGTCAAGGCAATCCTGATCGAAGGGTGTTAATCTATTCCCCTCCTCTGTGAGTATCCCTTTGCTACTAATCGAGCTTTGTATCTTTCTCATTCCTCTTCTAACATTGCTTCTTTCTTCTCCTCTGAAAAACTCCACCAAATTTCAAGTATCATTATTATGCAGCGACTCAATTTCTTCCATCGTAGCCTAATCCTTTCTCTTGACTACAATGGCATCCTGAAAAGATCACTATTGCTGGTAATGAGTGCATAAGAAATCGAATCCTCTAATACTTCATGGTGTCCTGAAAGTGCGACATGGTCTATCTGTGGCAATACTATGATACTACTCCACTTCTGACCAAGAAAAATGTGCTTTCTTGATTTTGGATCAAGTTTGGATATCTGATATACATGCATGTAAATCAACTTCATTACCTGTCCAAACTTCCTCTACAACTCTCCCATCTAGTGCTGCTCATGGTGATCTGTTTATGACATAACATCTTGCCCATTGTACAACTGTATGAGAGTTGAACTTCTTGTAAGTCTCCATACAAGATTCTCTGTTTCGGGCTCCGAGAACCCTCTCGTTGCTCCATGAAAATTTGCTCCTTCATTATTAACTCCAAATCAAAACTAGCCACCTCAAGGCAATCTTGATCGAAGTGTGTTTATGTATACCCTTCCTCTGTGAGTATCTGATGAGGACATTTATGTTGGACTTTTTCATTTGGGCTTATATTTTGTTTTGTGTATTGGTCCAGGCCTTTTTATTTTCTTTGGGCTTTTATAGTGTTTTAGGCAGGCCCAAGCCCAATCTTTTGTTTGTATATTATATAGAGACATATGCAGCCTTTGTTTGTATTTCTATCTCTGCAGCCTGTTGCATGGCAGATTGGATGGAATGATATGATTTTTGAGTGTTGCAGGCTTTCTCCCCTAGCCATTTCTCTACTGTGTGTTCTGCTTAAGGCATTTCTTTCAACTTTCACAAGTTCTAGATTATTAACCTATGCTACACCAACTTGCCTAGAGCTAAACTTGGGGAAACATTTTAGATGTTCAGTCGTCTGCCTGCAATCCATAGCTTGTGCCATATCCAGTTTCATCCTATTCAAAATGACAAACCCAAATTCGTTGCTGCAGAACCCAGTCACCACCTCCACCTTCTCTGCTTCTGTTCCTGACCACCACCTTTTTCCTTGAACTACTCAATACGCAAGAAACCCATACAACCAACCATACAGCTGACTCACAGTAACACCATTGACCCAAAATAAACCAAAGCTCGATTCTTCCAAATATCAACAGATCCAGCCCATAACTCCAAGCACGTCCTAGCTCGCCGTCGCTCATTTATTCAAATCAACCTCCGACAAGAACTGCATACCCACGACTGACGGCAGCAACCACAACGGCCAGTACCATCTCCTAAATTGAAACAACCACCCGAAATTACAGCAACCAAAAATTGAGCCAGCTTCTTTTCGAAATCGGACCACTCACGACAACCCGGAGCCACCAACTACCCTCACAGTACCGTCGCCCGTCACAGCCAAGATTAAAGCCTAGCAGAGACAGCGACCCAGAAATCACATCGGCTGTTGCTATTGGGCGACCCATGACGTTATTTGGGCTCTGTTTTAGTATTTTAGGTCGAGCTTTAGTGTGTTGGGCTCAATTTTGTGAAATGGGCTAAGTTATTGTTTTATTGTTCTGATTTTGTAAGTTAAAAAAAGTTGTTCTGATTTTGTAAGTTTAAAAAAAAAAAAAAAAAGGAAAAGAAAAGAAAAGAAAAGAAAAGCGAAAAAAATAATTTATATTTTCTAACATTGTTTTGCAGGTACTTCTTTTCCTGTTGATCTACCCAGTTACGTCAGCGAACAAAAAGGAAAGTTACTATTTTTATCTATATTTGGTCTATATTACTGTTAATTTAAAATCGCATCAATTAGTTTTCTGTTCTGCCATTACATTACTTTACCTGAAATTACATGATTGAACCCTTGTTAAACCCCACTTTTATCCTACTTATTTTACGTGATTAGATTTTGACTAGTAATTTGACCCTCGCTTTGTGATTTTACATCTATCAGTAGTATTAACTTGCCATATTTGGACTTACTTAATCCCAAACCTTTAGTTTAAATGCTCAAGTTGCTATTTTTCGTTACTTGCACTTGTTGTTCATTGATCTCTCCATCGCACCACCCCCATGGGGATGGTTTACAGGGTTCATAACTACTCCTCTTACTACAGGACGCTTACCTACCCCAACTTTTCTGGTTCGCAAGTCATATAGCTGGTATTACATTTGCGTAGTGGTTGTCTAATCACACCTAGTTCTAGTACATTCACCATCCCCTCACAGTTTGATGCACTCACTAGACAATTAGCTCAACTTGTCATTAGCCAGCAACATTTACAGACTCAAATTGCGGCTGTTCAAATCGAGATGGCTGCTACTCGTGAAGAGAGTAGAGACGCTACTAGGTTGGACAATTTTGAACAAACCCCTCGTTCGACTGACGCTGATAACTCTGAAGCGTCCCATAATGTACCCTATTATCATCGACAAAGTGGTCAACATCATCCTCGACGTGATCAAAGGAATAGAGATCAGGGCCATGATTGAGAACGAGGTCATGGCCGTCGAATCATTCTCCTCCACGCCATGATGAGCGTTACTTCAGAAACATCAAGTTAGACGCTCATACTTTCGATGGTTGCTTAGATCCTAGAGTTTTTACTCAGTGGATTAGAGACATGGATCGTTTCTTAGCATGGTATGGAGTCCTAGAGGATCGACGTGTCCAGTTTGTCAGTTTGAAATTAACTGGCACGCTCTTCTGGAAAAGTGTTGAGGATCTCCTTGAGAGGCGTCACGCACCTCCAAGTTAGACGCTCATACTTTCGATGGTTGCTTAGATCCTAGATTTTTTACTCAGTGGATTAGAGACATGGATCGTTTCTTAGCATGGTATGGAGTCCTAGAGGATCGACGTGTCCAGTTTGCCAGTCTGAAATTAACTGGCACCACCCAACTCTTCTGGAAAAGTGTTGAGGATCTCCTTGAGAGGCGTCGTGCACCTCCAGTTGGAAGTTGGAAGGAAATGAAGCATCACCACATTCAAGAGAAATATTTGCCCCAATCTTACAGGGTCAACTTGTTGGACCAATGGAATACCATTACACAGGGAAATCGACCAGTGACTAAATATGTTACTCAATTTGATGAATTTCGAATGCGATATCATGTCGTTGAGGATGAGGTAATGACTTTGAATAGGTTTATGGAAGGCGTGTTGAAAATCGTCCTTCTGTCTCATCCGTGCCGCCTCCGCCTATTAAGATCCTAGGGCCTCCCCCGTCTAATGTCCCCCCTGTGTTGGAAAATAAGGGGTAAAGCTCCCGAAATTCCAAAAACTTCTTCTCGCATGCAGTGCTTCAATTGTAAAGGCTTTGATCATATCGCATCTAGATGTCCTAGTCGAGCTTTAGTCATTGAGGAACGAAAAGATGTAGAAGGTGAGTCATTAGAAGATCAAGTCTATGAACTTAAGTTTAAAGAGTTTGACGATTTGGATGTTATTGATGATACCTTGTTAGGTTGTATCTAAACCTTCCCTATAGATCTAGATTCTGTGACCTCTGTCCCCGACACCTCGCGGCTAAATGTTGTACGTTGTACCCTCACTCACCCTAAAGATGCTGGCGACTCATACCATTTTTCACACTTATATCAAGATCAATAACAAGGGTTGTAAAATTATTGTGGATGGTGGTACCTGCATTAATGCAGTTTCTGTGGCTACGGTGTCCCGTCTTGGATTACAACCAGTCTCGTCTTGGATTATAGTGTCTCTTGTCAACACTTCTTCTATTGCCGTAAATGAGCGTTGTTTGATTCCTATCCAGTTTCTTGGATATAAAAATAATATATGGTGCGACGTCATTCCCATGGACGTCGGGCACGTCATTCTTGGTCTACCCTGATTGTTCGATTTAGATGTCACTATCTATAGTCGATCAAATTCATGTTCCTTTGTGTTCAACGGGAAGAAGATTCACCTTAATCCTTTACCGTCAAAACTTGTTGACTCACAACAGACCAAGAAAATTGTGGAACTGAAAGGGTTACATATGATTAGCCCTACAGAATTTGAACGTACACTCAAAGAGGATTCTGTTGTGTTTGCCGTGATCGTCATGGAAGTTCCATCGGAATCTCCAATATTGACCCCTGATTGAGGTCCAATCAGTTCTTCAAGAGTTTTGGATGTCTTTCCTGAAGACCTCCCTGATCTATTGCCCCCTTTACGGGACATTCAACATGCTTATAGATCTTATCCCTGGATTGTCTCTTCCAAATTTACCTCATGCTGAGCTTCAAAGGCAAGTAGAGGAGCTCCTTCGCAAAGGATTTATTCGTGAGAGTCTAAGTCCTTGTGCGGTTCCCGCTCTTTTGACTCCTAAGGAAGATAGTTCTTGGAGAATGTGTGTTGATAGTCGTGCCATCATGACCAACCGGTCATGCCTTTTGGGCTAGTACTTTTATGAGAGTAATGACACAAGCTTTGCGACCATTCATAGGTAAATTCCTCGTTGTCCACTTTGATGACATTCTCGTGTACTACTAACTAGGGAACAACATAGAGATCATCTCACACATGTTTGTTCTACCCTTCGCGCCACAAGCCTGTATGCTAATGTGAAGAAATGTTCTTTCTTCACAGATAAAGTTGTATTTCTAGGTTTTATTGTCTCCATGACAGGAGTGTCTGCTAACCTTGCAAAGTTTCAGGCCATTGTTGGTTGGCAGGCCCAAGACCATGACGTTCGAAGTTTTCATGGTTTAGTTACCTTTTATCGTCGTTTCATTAAAGGGTAAAAGCATGATCATGGCTCCTATTACGGAGTGTATGAAAAGAGGAATTTTATTGGTCGCACGAAGCGGCCAAAGCATTTAAGTTGGTTAAGAGGCGAATAACAGAAGCTCTAGTCATGCGACTTCCTGATTTTTCCAAAGTTTTTGAAGTAGAATGTGATGCCTCTGGAGTAGGGATAGGTAGAGTTTTGAGCCAAGAGCCACCCTATTGCTTATTTCAGTGAGAAATTAAATGATGCGAAACGACGGTACTTGACATATGACAAGGAGTTGTATGCAGTCGTACAAGCTTTACGCTATTGGCGTCATTACTTGTTGCCCCAAGAATTTGTTCTTTATTCGGACCATGAGGCACTTCGCTACCTTAATTCCCAAAAGAGGTTGAATGCTAGGCATGGTCGTTAGATCGAGTATTTGCAGGTCTACTCTTTTGTTTTGAAGCATAAAAAGGGCAGTGAAAATCAAGCAGGGGATGCTTTAAGTCGCCGCATTTCACTTTTAACCAATATGAGTGTCAAGGTCATAGGTTTTGAACGACTCAAAGAAGATTATGAGTCATGTCCCGATTTCAAGGACATTTTCCTTGCATTGATATTAGGTTTTCGTCTAGAGGATGGTTATTTAAGTCCAATAAATTGTGCATCCCTCGGACTTCAGTACGAGACTCTATAGTTTGGGAAAGTCACGCGGGAGGCCTGGCTGGGCATTTTGGACGTGATAAGACAATCGAAGAGGTTGAACGTCAATTTTATTGGCCTCGTTTGAAAACAGATGTAGCTTCTTGTCAGTTGACCAAACAGAAGAGACAAAACATAGGTCTTTAGATACCTCTTCCCGTCCCTAGTTGTCCTTGGCAAGACGCTAGTATGGATTTTGTACTAAGACTTCCATGTACTCCAAAGAAACATGATTCTATTTTTGTTATAGTGGATCGTTTCTCGAAAATGACCCACTTTATCCCTTGCAGCAAGACTTCAGATGCGTCTAAGGTTGCTAGGCTGTATTTTACTGAGATTGTTAAATTGTATGGCCTTCCTAAGACCATTGTGTCAGATAGGGATGTTCGGTTGCCACTTCCGGAGAACCTTATGGCACATGGTTGGCACTAAGTTGAAATTTTCCACTGCGTATCATCCTCAGACATCGTCAAACTAAAGTTGTTAATCGCAGTCTTCGTAACCTATTAAGATGTCTAGTTCAGGAAAATTTGAGGAACTGGGATCTAATCCTCCTGATAGCCCAAATTGCATACAACAGTTTTTTGAATCGATCTTTAGGCATGAGTCCTTTTGAAGTTGTTCATGATTATAAACCTAGGAAGCTTTTAGACCTTATCCCTATGTCCCCACATGCTAATGTGTACAGGTTGGGGCATTTGTACAACATTTTCATGACTTGCATATTGAGATCAATAAACAACTAGAGGCAAGTAATGCATCATATAAATTTCGAGTTGATTTGCATAAACAATATGTTGAGTTTAAAATTGGGGATTATGTGATGATCCGAATTAGACCGGAACGGCGTCCATCTGGATCCGCTTCCAAATTGCAAGCCCGTAGCTCCTTTTAAAATCTTAAAGCGTGTTGGTCCAAATGCGTATGTCATTGATCTTCCATCACATTTTGGCTACCACTCTACTTTCAATGTTGAGGATTTACTTGCTTATAAAAGCCATTTTAAACCCTCTGATGACCCTTTTCTACCCCCATCTGTTGACTTTCAACCTGAACCTATTGGTAGCTCTACTTCAACACCTGTCACAGTACCAAAGATAAGATTGATGCTATTTTAGATGAATAGATTATGTTGACCAATGATGGAGAAATTCAGCGCTTTCTTGTTCGTTGGGTAGGACGACCTGACTCTGATTGCACATGGATCCCTAGAGAGACACTCCAACAACTTGATCCTGACTTGTTGGAGCTTTATAGGAGTCAGCATGATCTTCTATTACCCAGACCACCTATCACACGTGTATATGGACGTCGGAAGAAACGTCCAACCACTCAACTTATGGTTTGGCGACTGATTGCAGCCTTCTGTGAGTTATTCTCTCGACAGAATCGAGTTTTCTCCCATCCCGAGAGAGTTGATGAGGACATCTATGTTGGACTTTTTTATTTGGGCTTATATTATGTTTTGTGTATTGGTCCGCGCCTTTTTTATTTTCTTTGGGCTTGTAGAGCCGGCCCAAGCCCAATCTTTTGTTTGTATATTATATAGAGGCATGCAACCTTTGTTTGTATATTTATAGAGGCATGCAGCCTGCTGCATGGCAGATTGGATGGAATGATATGATTTTTGAGTGTTGCAGGCTTTCCACCGCCCTTTTCTCTCCTTCTTCTCCTCTAGCCATTTCTCTACTGTGTGTTCTGTGCTACATCAGTATCCCTTTGCTACTAATCGAGTATTCCTCTTCTGACATTACTTCTTTACTTACTTATATATACTTTATCGGTTTCTTCTCCTTTGAAAATCCACCAAATCCCAGGTATCATTATTATGCAGTGACTCAATTTCTTCCGTCATACCTAATCCAGAGACTACAATGGCATCCTGAAAAGATCACAGTGCATAACAAATCGAATCCTCTAATATATACTTCATGGTGTCCTGAAAGTGCGACATGGTCTATCTGTGGCAATACTATGATACTACTCCACTGCTGACCAAGAAAAATGTACTTTCTTGATTTTGGATCAAGTTTGGATATCTGATCACTAGATATATGCATGTAAATCAACTTCATTACTTGTCCAAACTTCCTCTGCAACTCTCATATCTAGTCCTGCTCGTGGTGATCTGTTTATGACATAACATCTTGCCCGTTGTACAACTTATGAGAGTTGAACTTCTTGTAAGTCTCCATACAAGATTCTCTGTTTCGTGCTCCAAGAAGCGCTGCTCCATGAAAATTTACTCCTCCATCATGAAGGAAAGCAGTCTTCACATTCAGCTACTCTAACTCCATCCAAATCAAAACTAGCCACCATTGTTAAGGCAATCCCGATCGAAGTGTGTTAATCTATTCCCTTCCTCTGTAAGTCCTTTGCTACTAATCGAGCCTTGTATCTTTCTCAATCTCTTCTGACATTGCTTCTTTCTTTTTGTACACCTATTACTTACATATACTTTATCGGTTTCTTCTCCTCTGAAAATCGACCAAATCCCAAGTATCATTATTATGCGGTGACTCAATTTCTTCCGTCATACCTAATCCAGAGACTACAATGGCGTCCTGAAAAGATCGTGCATAAGAAATCGAATCCTCTAATATATACTTCATGGTGTCCTAAAAGTGCGTCTATCTGTGGCAATACTATGATACTACTCCACTTCTGACAAAAAAAAAAAAAAAGTACTTTCTTGATTTTGGATCAAGTTTGGATATTTGATCACGAGATACATGCATATAAATCAACTTCATTGCATGTCCAAACTTCCTCTGCAACTCTCCCATCTAGTGCTGCTCGTGGTGATCTGTTTATGGCATAACATCTTGCTCGTTGTACAACTGTATTAGAGTTGAACTTCTTGTAAGTCTCTATACAAGACTCTCTATTTCGGGCTCCAAGAACCCTCTCGTTGCTCCATGAAAATTTGCTCCTCCATCATGAAGGAAAGCAGTCTCACATCCAGCTACTCTAACTCCAAATCAAAACTAGCCACAACTATCAAGGCAATCCTGATCGACATCTATTCCCTTCCTCTGTGAGTAGTATCCCTTTGCTACTAACCGAGCCTTGTATCTTTCTCATTCCTCTTCTGACATTGCTTCTTTCTTTCTGTACACCTACTTACATAAATACTTTATCGGTTTCTTCTCCTCTGAAAACTCCACCAAATCCCATGTGTCATTATTATGCAGTGACTCAATTTCTTCCGTCATAGCCTAATCATTTCTCTTGACTACAATGGCATCCTGAAAAGATCACTATTGCTACCACAAGTGCATAAGAAATCGAATCCTCTAATATATACTTCATGGTGCCCTAAAAGTGCGACATGGTGTCCTAAAAATACTATTATACTACTACACTCCTGTTAAAAAAAAAAGTACTTTCTTGATCTGATCACTAGATACATGCATGTAAATCAACTTCGTTACTTGTCCAAACTTCCTCTGCAACTCTCCCATCTAGTGCCGCTCGTGGTGATCTGTTTATAACATAACATCTTGCCCGTTGTACAACTGTATGAGAGTTGAACTTCTTACAAGATTCTCTGTTTCGGGCTCCAAGAAGCGCTGCTCCATGAAAATTTGCTCCTCCATCATGGAGGAAAGCAGTCTTCACATCCAGCCACTCTAACTCCAAATCAAAACTAGCCACCATTAATTCAAGGCATTCAATCCTGATCGAAGTGTGTTAATCACCCTTCCTCTGTGAGTATCTCTTTGCTAGCCAAAACTCCAAACCAAAACTAGCCACCATTAATTCAAGGCATTCAATCGTGATCGAAGTGTGTTAATGGTCTGTGAGTATCTTTCTCATTCCTCTTCTGCCATTGCTTCTTTCTTTCTGTACGTACACCTACTTACTTACATATACTTTATCGGTTTCTTCTCCTCTGAAAACTCCACCAAATCCCAAGTATCATTATTAAGCAGTGACTCAATTTCTTCCGTCCTAGCCTAATCCTTTCTCTTGACTCCAATGGCATCCTGAAAAGATCACTATTGCTGGTAATGAGTGCATAAGAAATCGAATCCTCTAATATATACTTCATGGTGTCCTGAAAGTGCGACATGGTCTATCTGTTGGATAGATCACTACATACATGCATGTAAATCAACTTTTCCTCTGCAACTCTCCTATCTAGTGCTGCTTGTGGTGATCTGTTTATGACATAACATCTTGCCTGTTGTACAACTTATGAGAGTTGAACTTCTTATAAGTCTCCATATAAGATTCTCTGTTTCGGGCTCTAAGAAGCAGCCTCCATGAAAATTTGCTCCTCCATCATGAAGGAAAGCAGTCTTTACATTCAGCCACTCTAACTCCAAATCAAAACTAGCCACCATTGTCAAGGCAATCCCGATCGAAGTGTGTTAATCTATTCCCTTCCTTTGTGAGTATTCCTTTGCTACTAATCGAGCCTTATATCTTTCTCATTCCTCTTTTGATATTGCTTATTTCTTTCTGTACACCTACTTACTTATATATACTTTATCGGTTTCTTCTCCTCTGAAAACTCCACCAAATCCCATGTATCATTATTATGCAGTGACTCAATTTCTTCCATCATAGCCTAATCATTTATCTTGACTACAATGGCATCCTGAAGAGATAACTATTGCTAGTAATGAGTGCAAAAGAAATCGAATCCTCTAAGTTATGGTGTCCTGAAAGTGCGACATGGTCTGTCTGTGGCAATACTATGATACTACTCCACTTTTGACCAAGAAAAATGTACTTTCTTGATTTTGGATCAAGTTTGGATATCTGATCACTAGATACATGCATGTAAATCAACTTCATTACTTGTCCAAACTTCCTCTGCAACTCTCCTATCTAGTGCGCAGCTCGTGGTGATCTGTTTATGACATAATATCTTGCCCGTTGTACAACTTATGAGAGTTGAACTTCTTGTAAGTCTCCATACGAGATTCTCTGTTTCGGGCTCCAAGAAGCGCTGCTCTATGAAAATTTGCTCCTCCATCATGAAGGAAAGCAGTCTTTACATCCAGCCGCTCTAACTCCAAATCAAAACTAGCTACCATTGTCAAGTCAATCCCGATTGAAGTGTGTTAATTTATTCCCCTCCTCTGTGAGTATTCCTTTGCTACTAACCGAGCCTTGTATCTTTCTCATTCCTCTTCTGACATTGCTTCTTTCTTTCTGTACACCTACTTATGTATACTTTATCGGTTTCGAGACTCTGAAAACTCCACCAAATCCCAAGTATCATTATTATGCAGTGACTCAATTTCTTCCATCATAACCTAATCATTTCTCTTGACTACAATGGCATTCTGAAGAGATCACTATTGCTAGTAACGAGTGCTTATAATCGAATCCTCTAAGTCATGGTGTCCTGAAAGTGCGACATGGTCTATTTGTGGCAATACTATGATACTACTCCACTTCTGACCAAGAAAAATGTACTTTCTTGATTTTGGATTAAGTTTGGATATCTGATCACTAGATATGTGTAAATTAATTTCATTACCTATCCAAACTTCCTCTGCAACTCTTCCTATCTAGTGCTGCTTGTGGTGATCTGTTTATGACATAACATCTTGCCCGTTGTACAACTTATGAGAGTTGAACTTCTTGTAAGTCTCCATACAAGATTCTCTGTTTCGGGCTCCAAAAAGTGCTGCTCTATGAAAATTTGCTCCTCCATCATGAAGGAAAGCAGTCTTTACATCCAGCCACTTTAACTCCAAATCAAAACTAGCCACCATTGTCAAGTCAATCCCTATCGAAGTTAATCTATTCCCTTTCTCTATCAATTCCTTTGCTACTAACCGAGCCTTGTATCTTTCTCATTCCTCTTCTGACATTGCTTCTTTCTTTCTATACGTACACCTACTTACTTATATATTTATCAGGTTCTTCTCCTCTGAAAACTCCACCGAATCCCAAGTATCATTATTATGCAGTGACTCAATTTCTTCCGTCATAGCCTAATCCTTTTTCTCTTAACTATAATGGCATCCTGAAAAGATCACTATTGCTGGTAATGAGTGCTTAAGAAATTGAATCCTCTAATACTTCATGGTGTCCTCAAAGCGCGACATGGTCTATCTGTGGCAATACTATGATATACTCGACTTCTGACCAAGAAAAATGTACTTTCTTGATTTTTCATCAAGTTTGGATATTTGATCACTAGATACGTGTACAAAATCAACTTCATTACCTGTCCAAACTTCATCTTGCTCGTTGTACAATTGTTTTGATCATCCTCTCCACTACACCATTCTACTACAATGTCTTGCGAACTTTATAATGCAGCGAACACCATGCTCCTCACAAAATTTTAGAAATTTCACTTTTGTGTACTCTGTATCGTTGTCTGTCCTGAGATACTCAATTTTTCTGCTTATCTGGTCCTCTACTTCTAGTTTCCCCAATCTGAACTTGGCAAAGGTTTAGACTTGTACTTTATGAAATCAAAAATGCCCACCATCTTATGCTTTCTCATCTTGAACTGTCTCTGGACTGTTTTCCAATTACACAGAACTTGTAGAAATTCAGATTGTTTTTCTGTATACCCCAATCGTATATGCTATATAGAAGAGACAATCTGAGTCGTCTGATTCAAATTGTCTAACTTCACTCCAGGGTTCCACACTCTGACTTATAAGATTAACCATTTGTGTCTAAAGTGCATAAAGAAATTATGTTCTTTCTCAACTCTGTTCCATGTCTAACATCCTCCAAGGTCCTTACCATCGAACATTTTGAATTTTATAGACCCCATTTCAAGGACTCTACATGATGCATCATTACCCATCAGAATAAGTCCAAAATTACCCGGATGAAATGAATCAAACCAATCCCGATGAGAACACATGTGATATGAACTGGCCGAATGAAGAACCTAATAGTCTCTTTTTGGGACCCATCATTGATGGCCTTTCCTTTCACCACCCTGCTAAGAATTCGGACAGTCTTTCTTAAAGTGGCCCATTTGGTGGCATTTGTAGCACTTGACGTTTTTCTTATTTTGATTCTTAGATTTTGATCTTGTGTTCCATTTGTAAAAACTATCCTTGTCTTTCTCATTCTCTCACGATACTAGCCCTTTACTATCAACCTGAGCCCTTTGAACTTAAGCTAGTATTTTCGCTGGTTATGCCAACAAGGTTGGTGTGACTTTCTCCAAATCAATGATAAATGATTGAACATATTGGTGAATATCTTGAGCTCGTACAACCGCTGCTTCAGATACAGCTTGTTCGTGAGAGATTTTGACATATAATGACTGCCCAGTTTTTGCCAAACATGATCTCGTTCACCAAGCAAAGCCGAATTGTACCAACTGGTTACTGCTCGAGCTCTTCCCAATTGGCATCTGACGTATTCTCTGGCTTCTTCCAAGATAGTGTCTTCATCATCCTTTGCTACGCCAACAAATTCTGAACCTTTATTGCCATAATCCGAAATTCCCAAATCCGTCAAACTTCATTACAGCGAAGAGAGAAATCAACAAAAAATATTGCGCGAAGATACTAACCTTAGCTCCATACCATACAAGACTTTAAGACCTGTATAAGAAAATACCCCTGTACCGTTCCCCCGCACCCCTAATCGATTCAATGTAGCTGGTTATGGGCAGATCTTTTGCTTCTCTCGTGTAGTTCCGCTGCCCATTTCGAGTGTTGACATGGGCCTCAATAATATATTGTCAATTTCAAGAATCGATTTGCCTTCTACGGCTACAGCCTGGCTCCTCCATCCCTATTCTCCGTTTTTTTTCCTTCAAGGTGCATGGTCCCTTTGGTGTCGTGCATCTCTTCTGGGCAAGGTTTATCGGTGGGAGACATAACTTCGATCTTCCTTGGAAAGGTACATGTTGCTTCTTTGAGTGGGGTATCCCAACATTCTGCTGGCCATCCAGAGTAGGCTCATTCCTTCTCCTCCGTCGGCCTCTGTTCGTACTTCTCCTTAAGGGTCCTACCTCATCATTCGCATTTGGGTCAGCATTTTCTAGGGCTTGTCCGTGAATACCATGGCATAACCAGCCTGGGTCCACTGTTGGCTGACGAGGTGTGCTGCGGGTCCTCGACCTATCTGCCTCTGAGGCCGCGTAAGTCTCTGCGCTGCACAGTTCCTGTGATCAATCATTTTCTCATTGACAATAACCTCATCATTTCTACTAGTTCGTCATATGTGGCTGGGTTTTTGCTTCGTACATCTCGCCAAAGTAAGGTGAACATATTGAGGCCCCTTTAAGGCTGAAAAGGTCTCTCTATTCGTGACCTATTCGCAGTAGGTCGTCTCATCGGTAAACTTGAAGAGGTAGTTTGTTAGCATTTCACTTGGGGCTTGCCTCATAAGGAGCAAGTGTTGTACATAAGCTTCTCCTTCCTTCCTTCCTTGACAAGTATTGGTTCAAGAAAGCTTTCTTCAGGTCGGGCCAACTTCTGATGCTTAGAGGTGGTGATTGACTATACCAGACTTTTACTACCTGGTTAAGGTCAAGCTTATTTTGGATCATGTATGTTAAGGTGCTTCTCATGATCGCCTTTCTCATATGACCTAGATGGCTCTTCAGAGTTGTTTCCATCCGGCTCGTCAAGGCGGGGAAAACTTACCCTCAGCTTTCCCAATCAACTAAGCTCTTCCTCTCATGCCTATTTTTGTAAATGGAGGAGGTTGTACCTCTTGTTCTCGTTCTTGCTCCTGTTGAATTGGCCTTTGAATGGATCGAACTCTGCTGCTTGGGTTTCGTATCATTCGGTTGAATACACTAATCGACCTCTGGGGTTCGTATTCAGGTGGAAAGTTATCTCCCGATTGAGGATCTGCTACCTGTGTATCTGCGGCATATGAGGAGAATACACTTCTACCTTCCTTTCTATGGGAGGTTCCCTTTGTCATGAGTGACCTCGGCTGTGTAAGTTCTTGGGCCTTGTGCGATCGAGCATCTGGAAGGTTGTTTGAGTTGACCTTTTTTCTATCCAACCCAATAATGTCGAGCTTTTTTAAGAACAAATAATTCAATATCTTGTTTGAATCCATGTAACCTCATTTGAACTTAGTGGTTGAATAGAGCCTAACTGTTAACCGTTTGAGAAAAAAATATCCTTGGAAAGAGTCTAAGAGTTGAAACTCAAACTAGTTTGAGATTTTTCATGGTTTCAACTCAGCCGTTATATAGTAGTCGCATTTTACAAATTTAAGAATATCTTTGGACTTAAATTGGCTAATGCTAATAATTGAGCTTGAATAGGGTTACTTGAGCTTAATTGACGTAGAAGGACATATGCTTGAACAAGGATGAGACTTCTTTAAGCTCAATTAGCCAATAAGACGAATGGTGCTAACAAGGTCGAGACTTCACTAGCCTTGTCTTTAAAAGGAAATGTGTTCCCTAGGCTATTTTAAAATAAATTATGGTCATACAAGTTTTCTTAGGGTCATAAATCTCATTAGTTGAGTCTGGGCATATAAATTAATTTGTGTTCGACTACTATCACGTAAGTCAAAAAGAAGAAAAATTCTACTCTGCTAAATTATTCTACTCCGCTAAAGAATAATTTATATTCTAAGGGTTGAGATGAGCTTGAGTTGCTCTGGAGTGACTTTTGACCTCTTTCGAATGTTATCCAAAAAGTTGTTGAGCAATATTACATTTTAAGAATACATGTGGTGAGTTGAGTGACTATTAATCCTATTTGAATATAATTATTTATGTCCAAGTGTGTTCTAATCCCCCCAATGGTTACTAAACTTTGCAGAAGTCTCCCCAAGAGGTCACTGAACTTCAAAAAGTCCCTATACAATCACTGAACTTTGCCGAAATCTCCCCAAGAGGTCACTAAACTTCAAAACGTCCCTAAGTGGTCATTGAACTTTGCAAAAAGTCCTTGGGAGGTCACTCGACTTTGCAAAATAGGGCCCCATTGAGTTTAGTGACCTCCCAGAGACTTTACAAAGTTCATTGACCAATTAGGGACGTTTTGAAGTTCGGTGATCGCTTGGGGACTTTGACAAAGTTCAGTGACTATTTAGGAACATTTTGAAGTTCAGTGACCTCTTGGAGGGATTTCGGCAAAGTTCAGTAACCATTGGGGGGGAGGGGATTATCTCCCAATTGTGCCATTGTGAGAGACCTCATTCAACAGGGTTATAGGCGAATTAATGCAAGTCCAGTTGGGGGACTATTTTGAAAGATTAAAATTTGTGGGGGATTGTTGCAACATTTATAAAAAGTTTTTACTTTCAAATTGAAGATTAATATTAATTTTCAGTATTTGATTTTTAATTTCAAGCTTAATAGAAAACTATAACTAATAATAATATAGTGTAACTTACATTTTAATTGGAATAATCTTATTATCGTGCGGGTTAATTTTATGCTATAAAATGGAGTGAAAATCATTGTTTAAAAAAAAAAAAAAACTAGCTATGAGGAAGACACAACTTGAAAGAATATCCCACATATATATGTTTTATATTCTATTACTCGTTTTTTATCTTTATGTGGTCGTGCTCATAGAAAAAAACTAGCTATGAGCAATATTGATTTTATCCATGTGATTATTTTGAATAACTACAATATTAAAATCGGGAAAAATTCATAAACAAGAGGTTAAACTAAAATGAAGAATAAAGATTTCAAATTTTAAAAATCATATATTTATTACAATTTATTTATAATTTAATTAATTAAATATATATTTTATTAATTAAATATATTAAAGTAACAAATCTAAATAATTTGGTCACCAATTTAGTTTGTCATATATTATTTTTGGGTTACAAGTCAAAATTTTTATATGTCACACATTATTTTACAATCACAATTCAAAGATCATATGGTCACAATTTATTCATTGATCACGAATCATTGAACATTATAAGTTACAACTTATTAGATAGTCACAAATTATCAAAGTATCGATCGCACATTAATAATTTTTTGGTTCATATAATAGGTCACGGATTAACCAATTATTGATCACAATTAACTAAATAATTTGTGACCACCACCTCATCACTACCTCTAGTGGTACTGTAATCTCGATGCAGAAGCTAGGCAAGATAAAGAGAGACAAAAAAATGAGAAACTCATACAGAGAGAGAAAGGAGGGGATGAAAATCGTATATATTAATATTTAAATATGAAATATTTATGAAATGTGAAACTTCCCACGAGTTAATAACCCAAATGTCATTGAATTTTGTAAAAAGTTTTTACAGGATCACTGAACTTTAAAAATCACTCAAATCATTACTGAACTTTACAAAAGGTCTTCATGAGGTCGCTGAACTTTAAAATCATCCCATTCATCACTGAATTTTGCAAAACATTTCCAAGGGATCACTGAAGTTTATGTACTCCGTGAAAATCTTTTGTAAATTTTAGTAACCCCTGGGAAACTTTTTGTAAAATTCAGTGATTTTGTGGAAATCTTTTGTAAAATTTAGTTATGAAAGTAGTGATTTTTAAAATTTAGTGACCCCATGTAAACCTTTTGCAAAGTTTAATGATAATTTGGGTGATTTTTTAACGTTCAGTGATCTCGTGAAAACTTTTTACAAAGTTCAGAGACCATTTGAGTTATTAACCCAACTTCCCACCTGATTTTAGAACATAGATCTTTAAAAATAGGGTGGGTGTAATTTCCTATTAAATATATACTTTTAATTGTGTTCTCTATTCATTACATTGTATTATTTTCCTTCAAAATCAATGCTACTCATAATCAATTTTTTATTGGAGGAAATAATTTCTTTTGATCTTGTACATAACAAGTTGCTGCTACATATGATGATAATTGCAATCGTTAGCTATGAATAAATTGTCCATACATGAATTAAAAGTTATTTTAGTCTAGTGTAGTCCTAACTCCACCCTAGGATCAGTGTAGGTATTTTGGATGCTGTGGGGATGTTAATGCATGCTAGAAAAAGTAGAAAATTTGTCACCAAAAAAAAAAAAAAAAAAAAAACCTCCAGAAACTGTGGGCGCATGCCACGTCTGGCCGTACCCTCCCATTTGTTGTCTAACATTTCAATTAGGGTATGACACATCTTAAAACTAAGAAATAAAGTTTATAAATTAATTGATCAAAAATTATTTCACGATCACAAATTAAAATTATAAGTCACAATTTATTCATCGATCACAAATTTATCAAATTAATAGGTCGACCGCACATATTATTCATTGATCAAAACCACCACCATTTCGCCACCATGACCATCACGCTACCACCAACACAAACACCAACACCAACATCCCTAACTTAGCCACTAAATTTGCAACAAATAGAGAGACGGTGGTCGGAGCTTGTGGTGTCAGATCTACAGCAAACATGGGAAAGCCTCTCCCATGACCTCGCACGGCATGCATCGCTATTCCCTCTTTTTCGGCATCTTTGCCAATGGTGGTGGTGAGGTAGAGAGAATAAGAGGTAAAGTAGACAGAGATTGTTGAGGAGCAAAATGAATATGAATACTAGGGTTTGGGACGTGGATATATAATTAATTGAATTTTATAATATTATTATACAATATTAAAAATTGTATTATCATCTGATTTTTGTATCTTTAAACTATAATTCTGATTTTGAAATGCGATTTAAAAGTAGGCTCCTATGTAAGGAATTCCGTTAGTGTAGAAGATCATTATTTATTATTTTTAGAAGATCTTAAAGAGTTCTGACATCATTTCTCCAGGTTGACAGCCATCGGCAAGGAAATATATGCAGCTAGTGCTGTGAACTTGGTTGTTCAAAACCAACAACAATAAAATAATAATAATAATAATAATAATAATAATAATAATAATAATAATAATAATATTTAAGAGCTATGTTCAAGTGAAAGATGTTAAAAAATAATCTTGCAATCCATACTTTGTTCCAAAAACAATCAAATCCCGGATTTCATTCATATTCATTCTATCTTCGTGTTCTTGTAGTTTTGGAGAATTTCACTTTGTGCTTTGGTGAAATTCTCTTCAAGGCTTGTTACAATCCTTCAAACCATTTGCCGATCTCGCGAAATTATTCTTGACAATTTTTCGATTTCATTTCATCTTGTTGCCATATTTCTTTTCTTCATCACTTCCATATTTCCAACAATCTCAAACGTTAGTGCCTGCGATAGAGAGCGAGACAAATTGGACAACCATAAAACTTATGAACCAAGATTTGGTGCGGTTGGATCGGTTCGATGGCACTAACTTCACACGGTGGCAAAATAAAATTTTGGATCCAGATTTAGCGCCGTCGGATCATTTGTATAATTTATATGCCAACACAGCATCGGCAAAGGAGATTTGGAATGCTTTAGAAAGTAAATCCAAAGCAGAAGAGGAAGGTACTAAGAAATGGATGTAAAATCGACATTCTTAAATGGGGATCTCAATGAGGAGCAACCAGGGTTCGTTCTACCTGAAAATGAACATAGGGTATGCAAGTTAGTAAAATTATTATATAGTTTGAAGCAGGCACCTCAGAAATGGCATGAGAAGTTTGACTTAGCAATAATATCATTCGAATTTAAACATAATAGCGTATCTGTTTATATTCTAAAGTGTATGATGATTACGTGACATTTATATGCTTGTATGTTGACAACATGTTGATTAAGTAATCACATGGACGGTATAAAAGAAACGAAGGAGGACAGGTGGATACCATTTTAGGTATCAAAGTTACAAAGACTAGTGGGGATTTTTATTACCTAAGTCAATCACATTATATCGAGAATGTGATAAATAAGTTCAAACACTTGAATATAAAAGAATATAGTACCCCAATTGATCCAAGTTCAAAACTTGTAAAGAAGGATGGAAGGGCGATTACTCAATTGGAATATGCTAGTGCTATTGGAAGTCTTATGTATGCAGTTCAATGCACAAAACCGGATATAGCATACGCAATTAGTAAACTTAGTACATTTACTAGCAATCCAAGCAATGATCATTGGAGGGCCATTGGAAGGGTTCTTGGATACTTAAAGAAAACCAAGAACTTAGGTCTACAATATGATAAATTCCCGGCAGTACTGGAAGGATTTACCGATGCTAGTTAGATATCTAGCACGGGTGAAAATAAATCCACATCGGGTTGGGTATTCACTCTAAGGGGAGGTGCTGTTTGAAGTCAAAGAAACAAACTTGTATAACACACTCGATCATGGAATCAAAATTTGTAGCCCTATCGATACCGAGAAAGAAGATCTCTTCTATGAGATAGATACCTTTGGGATCGAAGAATATTTCTTCAATACCTATCATATGTGATAGTCAAGCCACGTTAGCAAAAGCATACAATGAGGTATACAACGGAAAGTCTAGGCACACGAGTCTAAGACATAACTATATAAGGAAATTAATCAAGGATGGAATAATTTCCTTAAATTATGTAAGGTCAATTGAGAATTTAGCAGATATTTTGACTAAATCTGTCGTTACTCAAAAGGTAATCCACAGGTTCAAAGGGTAACAACAAGTCATTCGATATGTAAATAGTTGCAGCATTATAAAAATTTCCAATAATCCTATCCTAATTAAAGTAATGCTAGTTGTTACTGAAATGAGGGTTGAGCTTTAAGCTCTTAATGAAGTTCTGTGCAAAAATACAAATACATCTCAAAGTAACAAAGGTATTGGAAAAACTTCACCTAAACAATCTTCAAGATGGTGTCGCCTTAATAAAGAGTTGGAGTTTCTCTCTTGAAAGGTTGTTGAAAAGGATAAGCACAAGGCCTTATTAACGTTAAGCGAGTTATGAGGAACTTGAGAACACGTGGTACTCATGTGTGTACTCTTACCGGTATTGTCACATGAAATAATTGGTTCAAAACTTTAAGCTACTTTTAATTTCGACTTTACTTTGTTTGAATTGTCTCATAAATACCGGAGAGGGAGCAAATAACGTTTGAGGATAGCGATCCCGCATTCGAACCTTCGAAATTTTTCTTGACAATTTTCTGATTTCATTTCATCTTGTTGCCATATTTCTTTTGTCTATTCTTCATCACTTCCATATTTCCAACAGCTAGGGCATAAGGCAAGCTTGGTGTCCTTTATTGGACAATGGCGAAGATTTGCTCGAGCACACAAATACTGACTAGCTTCCATAAATAGGGGACATCTAACTTATCCCAAAAGTGCTTTTAGCTTTCTCTAAAAGCTTTTTTAGTTGGAAAAAGCACTTTTATAAAATTAACCAAACGCTCCAAAAACTGCTTTTGGGTCTCCAAAACTCATTTTGGTTTTTTACTTCGATGGGTACAAATATTTAAATTTCAAATTTTCGAATACTTTTTCATACATGTTGCCGATTCTAAATAGCACTAAAAAATTCTTATCTATTTTCCGTGATATTATGCATAGGTGCGGTAGATTATGGTGAATTTTTATTCTTCGCATAGAAATTTTTTTAGTGGTTTTAGCTCAATTTAATTGAAAAATCGAAACTGTTTTCCAGCGATTAACATTCTGGATGCATACGAGATTTTTATCAAATAACATAACACAACATATTTCATCTAACTAATATCAAGTCCTGAATAAGTTATAGAAGCAAGAGGAAATTACAGAATATCTACGGGATCATGGTCATTGACTTCACGCTTGCGCTGATCTAAGAAAACTCAATGAAATGAGAAAGAATGGGAACCGCTGTTTCATGAATTTCATAGTTTTGTCGAATACCATCAATCTTCAACATGCTTGCATTATTTCCATTGACAAGCATAAACTGAATTGCATATTCTCTTTTTCTTCATATCTTCTTTTTCCATTTTAAATCACTTACTTACTGTCTATACAGCTGTAGTTCTTGGAAGTACTGAAAATCACTCCATTCTTAGGCATTTGCAAGTTTTTTTTCCTTCTTCACTTGTGCTTGGGTTTTTATAAACTAGATCTTAAAAATGAATGCATTTGTTTGTTATTTGTAACCTTCATTAGGAAATCTAGCATATGTGTGATGGTCTTATGCTTCCTTTTTTTGGGACAAATAGATTTAACAACATAAGCAACCAGAGTATCTTATGTTGTAATTTGTATGTGTAGGTTGATTACCCCCTTTCTAATTCATTCTTCTAGTTGGAAAGTCAATGGGCAAAAAAACACAAGAGTATCAGTTTTACATAATATTAACAAGCAGAATAATATTGCGTGGGTTAGATAATATGCTTATTATGATTTTTATCTTTAATATGCTCATTATGATCTTTATCTTTTTTTGATAGTTGTGCCCTATGCAAAAATATAAATAAGCCAACGCATTTTTAATGCTATAAACAATATGAAATGATGCATGCCCAGTGCTAGTACGAAAAACTTTAAACTGGGTTCAGTCATTTAAGTGACCTATACTTTTCCCTTCTATTTCTTGTTGTTGGCGATTCAAGTGAAGGTAGCTTAGACTATGTTTCTAATCTTCCATGATTTTCTACAAAATTTCACTTGAGTAATTGGGAGATCTTCTGGTTGGCTGTGATTATGTCTGTAAACAAAAAAGGAAATGAGGGTGGTTGGAACATGATTCTCTTTGGCAAAAGATATTCAGTAGTATGGTTTACAGCAAATTTATTGGATGGTGGAAGAACTTATAACTTTAGTTATGAGAGTCCTTAAGAAGTTTGTGTTTGAGTTGTATTCTCTTCTCCTTCCACTTTTATGCTTAGTTGCAACTAATGAATGGCTGCTGGAAGGTTACATGATTGAGTGACTTTTGTGTTAAATATTTGAGTTGTTGGTCTTCAATTTTAACACTAGCTGAGCTATCATATATTTTTCTGCATTGTAATTTATTAGAACCTAGCATTTATCATCAGGGAGCATTCATCTTTCTTCTTTATTAACTTTCATGCTTGGCATTTTTCCCTATCTATCTGTTCCAATAGATTGCTCCAGATCCATGTGAATTCACCATAAATAAGCACCTAACATACCTGACCCAATCTTTACCCAGGAGCTTAAGTTATTAGGTATTGTTCATCAGAGAGAGGAGCTCACTTTTTGAACATTGGACAATTTCTCTAATCTTTGGAAGCTTCTTCCTTCTGATGGTTTGTTTTCATTTGATGTGCAACACGATGGAAAGGTGTTTTGTTTTATGTTTCTCCTTTCTTATTTTATGTTGAGAACTTCTATATTGTTTGTTCATCTTCTTAATAACAGAATCCATATTTTCTAAAAGGAAAACGAATAATTCCCCCCCCCCCCCCCCCCCCCCCCCAATGAAAAATTTTTTTCCTCTTTTTCCTCACTTTCAACATGAAGTGGGAAAAATTGATGGAATCAGTGGAATGAAGAGGTTCATGACATGTTACTCAGGTCTTTTGATTTTGTTGGTATTTCTTCTTGACGTTGAATTTCAGTTTAATTTGACTTAGTACTGAACTTTCCAAGCCAATCATGATTAAAATGAAAAGGAAAGGTGCTGATTTTAATGCTTGGAGAGCAGATGATATAAAAATAAGCACTTAAGTTCATTTAAGATGAAAATTTGATCAGTTGAAACTCCCTAGGTCATATGGTGATAATTTTTACTGTATACAAGTGCCAGACATCCACAGACACTGATGAATCCAAAACGACAAAAACTATGAATCTATTAGACAGCGCAAGTAACCTGCTGACTAATTTCTTGAGTGGAGGGAAGATTGGATCTATGCCTACAGCTGAAGATGCAGTTTCTGATCTTTTCAGTTGGCCACTTTTCTTCTCCTTGCATGACTGGTTCCTAGAGATACTTTACCGCGATCTTTGCTTTCTATCATAGACCATTTGTCGATGTCGCTTGTACTTCTATCATTGTTGTTATATGTTCCAGTGTCTAACGTGGCATCTAATTGGTCTTCTTGTTTATTCATTTTGTTTCTGCATGCTGACAAACTATGCTACTGGTGATTTTTGCAAACTATATATTGTCTTCCAGCACCTGCTTCTGCCAAAGCTGTAATCCAGGTGTCTAACAATGTTGCCCATTTGGGTTGTCCAAAAAAGGGTCCAAAGCCCCAGCGTCTTTCCCATCATTCCCAGCCACAGGGCCTAATTTACAAAGTTCCCCCCAGGTCCCGGAAATCATAGGACCGACCCTGCAGGCCACCCATTGCCATGAAGAAAATCGGAAACTGCTCATCATGTATTAGCTGGCTCAAGTGTTACTTTGATGACATCCCCCCTCCTGTTATTCAGTCCCATTTTCAATAAGGGCCTTGTGAGTAAACTCTTTCTTCGTTTTTATCAGTTAAAATTATTGAGTGACTCAAACCTTTTTTTGAACATCTGTGAAGGGTCTTGGTATCACATCAAGAAATTGATTGGTAGTTATCACCTTTGTAATATGGGAGTTATCCTGTACATATGTTTCTATAGGTGATCATGATTCCGGGATTTAGAAAATAGTGAAATATTTCAAATAGTTTTTATTAAATCATCATGATGTTCTTGGACAGTTACTATATTGTACAGTTAATTGTACTTAAAATCAGCTTTATTGAGGGCGAATAGTATTTTCACGTAATGGAAATTAAAATTTCCTTACCAGGAAAAAACCAAGAAAATGGTAATAATATTTTGCCATTGGATTTCGCTGATGCTTGGGACAAGTAGTGTTATCTTGAAATTTTAATCCAATTTCAAGATGCAAGTCGGTGGAAGTCGCATATCACTATCAAATTACTTTGGATTTTCCACGCACCATTCTCCAGCTTCATGAAGGTCCTGTCAAGATCATGTTTGTTATTAAACAAACAAATTTTGGAGGCTTAAAAAGTATTTCTCAAATAGTGCTCAGCTAGAAGTTCATTTTTAGGTATAAAAAGACTTAAGACTTAAGATTTATCCTAGGTTCCTGATATTCATAATTTCTCCAATTATGCTTAAATTTACCACCATACAAGCATATTTAACATTCACCAAATAACGTGGAACGCACGTTTTCCTCACTAGTGATTAAGAAAAGATAAAAGTAGTGATGAACCATAACTATGAAAGCATAATGTCATTTGGTGAATACGATTTATGTATGTTCAACTTCAACAAAATAATTATTTTATTTAAATTTTAAGCCTTGTTTGATTCTAGTTCAGAATTCATTTTTCTTTCTCTTATTTTTGATCAAACATTCTTTAATAAAATAATATTGCACACAAATTCAAATTTTTTTCTTATTTTAACTACACATTCTCCATCAAATCACTATTCCAAAATGTATTTTTTGCAAAAAATGACATCAAACGATCTTAATATTTTATTACGGCCGATGGTAAACGACCGCCCATGTTGGCACAACATCTTGAATTCGCCCCCTGCTTGACATGTATGGAATCAACGAAATTGAAGAATCAATTGGCTGAATGAGTAATATGCTGAGTGATGAATTGTTTTATTATTTGGATACTTTTTCACATTCTATTTTTACTCTATAAAAAACAATATACGCGGTTAATAAAATGTTGAATAGTAAATCACAAATATTTATTGAAGAGTAGGTGTGTGGCATAATTTCCACAGCTAAAAAAAAATGGTTGGGCCAAAAGCTGTTGTTTCTAGAGTTTGAATTCACTCCTTCGAAAACAATCGGACAGAATTACCTGAATGCAGGAATTGATCAATAGGATCAGATGACCGAACCCAATGGGATATAGGTCTTCCCCCTTCCAAAGACTATTGGTACCCCTTGGGGCCCAAACCCAATTCCAAACTTCCACCTTATAAACCACACCAAAGTTTCCTAACTTTCCTATGTGGGATAAGTGTTTGACAAATCAAATTCTTCCATAATCCTTAGTTTATGAGGGTTACTTTAACGCTTAATATTTCATTCAATTTTAAATGGTTTTCGATAAATAAATATATCACGTTAATCATCTCGCGGAGTAGAACGTGAATATGCTAGGTCCCGTATTATTTAAAAGGTGGGTCCCACTGAAATTTGGGCTCAAAGTTGACCCATTAAACCATTTTTTTCCAACAAAAGCTTCATTGGGCTACGTCCTTGACTCAGGCAGAAGGCGAGCCCAGAGTCGAAGAGGTATAATATCGTGAATTATAATATCGTGAATTATTGTTCTTCGCATTGAAACTTTTTCAGTATTTTTCGCTCAACTTAGTTGAAAACTCGAAACTGTTTTTCTTTCATGTCTAAAAATGTCTAACGATGTTAGTTTCAAAATTTTAAAATAAGACATTATTGTATACATGCATCAAAATGATCGAGGAAGATGGTACAATGGTTTTATGTGGTTTTGGTTTATAAAGCATTTCTGGCACCTTTCATGCAGTGGTAGATCCAGCTAGTGGCGAGTTAGGGCTTGGATCCATCGAAATTTTTTAGTCGGTTCAGAGAGCTATCGGAGTTGCAATGTTGAAGAGCAAACTGTCGGGACGGAGATGGAAGAAGAGGGAAGAGGCAAAACTGGATCTGGCCTTTTTTTATTTTATTGTTGGGCTAATTTTCTGCTGAATGGACCTCTTTTGTTTTAAAATCATAGGCCCAAATGACTAATCAATTGCCCACAGGTTGGCCCTTCTTCGGCAATCTGTGGACTGTGAGCCATTTCTCTCCTCTCTTGTTTTTATTTTACGTTTTATTTTATAGTTTTTATTATTTTTTTATGCCACTAGTGTGCATATAATCTATGATCTATGTGAAATTGTGAATGTTGAGTTGATTCCGGGATTTAGAAAATAGTGAAATATTTCAAATAGTTTTTAATCATCATGATGTCGTTGGACAATTACTATATTGTACAGCTTTAGTTGTACTTAAAATTAGCTTTATTGAGGGCGAATGGTATTTTCACGTAATGGAAATTAAATTTACTTACCAGGAAAATGGTAATAAAATTTTGCCATTGGATTTCACTGATGCTTGGTAATGACAAGTACTGTTATCTGGCTATTGCAGTCCATATATATGTTTAATTTTAATCCTTTTCAAGATGCACTTCGGCGTACTTTACTAATATCATGAATACTAACCCGGGCAATGTTCTTCTTCACTCCGTCTTGAATGCTTTCCATTTGACATCGACGAACCTCTTTCTCTTCGTCTCAATCGTGAAGTGAAGGACAATGTACTGTGACGGCACTCTCCGCCTCTTGCCTACTACCAGCATCAGCACGTCAACAACACGCTTTTTCGAACCACTTATAAGCATCAAAGATCATCACGGTACCGATTGTATGGCTGGTCCTCAAAAAAGAAACAGAGAAATGTTAA
The DNA here is from genome assembly GCF_002742605.1 of Olea europaea var. sylvestris. Taxonomy (NCBI): domain Eukaryota; kingdom Viridiplantae; phylum Streptophyta; class Magnoliopsida; order Lamiales; family Oleaceae; genus Olea; species Olea europaea. The sequence continues at coordinate 314,686 of NW_019263365.1, forward strand.
AAGAAGCGTATATGAGTAACGCAGCGTACTTTACTAATATCATGAATGCTAACCTGGGCAACATTTGCGTACTTTACTAATATTATGAATACTAACATGGGCAACATTCTTCTGGGATCATTCCATCGACGAACCTCCTCCTCTTCGTGTAAGTCGTGAAGGGAGAGACCACTGTGATCGAACTCTTGGCCTCTTGCCTACCATCAGATTCGGCACGTCAACAACATACTTTTCGCCACCTCAATCACGATGGTCATCCTCCCCTCGTCCATCTCAAGGATCGCCCCAACGATAGCCACTTCCTCCACGCTCGCCTACTCCTCCACCCCTGTCGCCACCACCTCTTCAACCATAACTCCGTCCCCCTCATTCGCCCCGTCATCACTACCTCCTTAACCGACATCCTCCCCCGTCGGCACCCCCTCCTCGACCGTCGCTCCTATCCCCGATGGGACCACCCTCTCCTCCACCCTCGAGGATTCCAATGCATCCTCCGACAACTACTGATGGTCCCCATCTTCTGCCTGCTATATCACCTCGGAGTGCTATCACCTCATCCTAAAGGTCCCCTAAATGCCCACGCAGTACTCTAACATCATCAGCTATCCTCGACCCTCCCTACCAATTGGCATCCCAAATCATAAACCCACTCCACCATATCTCGACGCAGCGAGCAACCTCCTTCGATATAACTCCTGTCAGCTCTCAACGCCGCGTGCCAACCTCCCCTGATATAACCTCTTGTGGTGACACCGCATTTCCACTAGCTACCTCATTGCCCGTAATCTTCAATACAGTAGGGCAAACTTGAACATGGAAAAGCTGTCAAAGTTACTGTTCCATATAACTTTGCCCGACATCTGCCTCAACTGCATCCAGATGATAATCCATTCCGCAAAAATTGAAATAGAATAAATAAAAAATAGAATTTAGCGAACAGAATTTTAACTACTATACGCAAAACATTCATGAAACTTTTTCCCTCTTGCAAAAAGTATTAAACTTTAAAATAATAGTTAAAATAAAAAATTAAAACTAAGATGAAAATAAAAAATTATTCAAATTAAATAGAGAATATTACCCTATTACCAAAAAGTAATAATTAAAATGAAATTGAAAATTGAAATTAAAACTAAAAGTTAAAATAATTAACTAATTAAATTGAAAATTAAAATAAAAACGAAAATAAAAAATTATTCAAATTAAATTAATAATATGAATTTTTTACGGTATTACGAAAATTAATAATTAACATTAAAATTAAAATCACAATTACAAATTACAAATTATTTAAAATAAAAAGTTAAAATTAGAATTAAAAAATTAACCGGAAAATTAATTTTAAAATAAAAAATTTCTTTAAATTAAAATTATAACTAAAATGAAAATTTAAATTTAAATTATAACTAAAATGAAAATTAAATTTAAAATTAGAATTGAAAAATTAATTTTAAAATAACAAATTTCTTTAAATTAAAATGAAAATTTAAATTTAAAATAAAATAAAAAACTAAAACTAAAATAAAAAGTTAAAATTATAATTAAAAAATTAACCGAAAATTTTCTTTAAATTAAAATTATAACTAAAATGAAATTTTAAATTTAAATTATAACTAAAATAAAAATTAAATTTAAAATTAGAATTAAAAAATTAATTTTAAAATAACAAATTTCTTTAAATTAAAATGAAAATTAAAATTTAAAATAAAATAAAAAGTTAAAATTATAATTACAAAATTAATTTTAAAATAAAAAATTTCTTTAGATTAAAATGAAAATGAAAATGAAAATTTAAATTTAAAATAAAATATAAAATTAAAATTAAAATCAAAAGTTAAAATTAGAATTACAAAATTAATTTTCAACATAATTTTAAAGTAAGAAATTTATTAAAATTATAATTAAAATGAAAATTTAAATTTAAAATAAAAAATTAAAATTTAATTTCAAATAAAGAGTTAAAATTAGAATTAAAAAATTAATCTTAGAATAATAAATTTCTTTAAATTTGATAAAGAAAAAAATTATTTAATTAAAAATTCTAAACATTTAATGATTTAAATTAATTTAGGATATTTAAGAAAAAAGGTCGAAAATAGACTGTTAACAGCCGGTTTAACAGCCAGCTGAACAGCCAACTCCTCCATCTTGTCGGAATCCACCATTTCTGGCGAGTTAGAGCCCACACACCAAAATAGGCCAATACACTTTTCATCTAAACTCAAATCTAGCCTAAATCATGCCTTTCACACCACAAAAATAATATTCCGACCATTAATCTAATTATAACTCCACAAAAACTAACATTTACAATAGGATATAGTCAGCAACTGGAAGTTTGACGGTGAGGAAGATGTCTAGACAGCCGACTGTCAATGAAAGTGAAAATTTCTAACTCCAAATTCTAACTTCGAGAAAGAGTGAGGAAGGATGGAGCGGTATTTTTGGAAAACTGTCTTTAAAATATATTTTCCTTTTTTTTTTTTTAAATTAGTCAAAGGCCAAAGTGGAAATAAGGCCGTCAACCGACCATTTTCACTAATTTTCTCCAATGCCTACATTATTGATTTGCCAGATTCTATTGATATTTCTCGAACGTTCAATGTGACAGATTTGTATAAGCCTTTGTATCCAAATTATAACTCGGGGTCGAGTTCCATAAAGATGATAAGCCTTTGTATCCAAATTATAGCTCAGGGTCGAGTTCTTCGGAGGTGGAAGGGACTGATGACATAATGTGTATATTAAAAATGAGCACTAGTAGAAATAAAACATCTTAATTTTGGATCAGACACATAAGACCATTTTGGAAAGAGAACGACGGGAGGAACAATACTCACCGCTATGCATTGTATGATGAATTTCAGCCATTCGAGTTCTTTTGGGACTCAAAACTGATTTTTAAAGTTTTGGCGCTATTTTTGTCAATTTCTTTATTTTGTTTTTTTTTTTTGTTTTTTTTTTGGCAATTATAGTTTGTTTAGACTTTGTTTTCATTACTTTTAGTTGTTTTAAACTATGTTTTCATGTTGTGATACACTTGTGCTCGACTCGATCATCTAAAGAATTATGCTTGAAAAAGGTCAAGTCTCTTTAGGCTCTAGATTGTGGGCAAGGGAGATTGAATTATTTGTTCTCAAACAAGATATTGAATTAGTTATTCTTAAAAAAGGTCGACGTTATTGGTTTGGATAAAAAAAAAAGGATTTGTTCTAGAAAAAGGTCGACTCAAACAACCCTCGAAAAAAACACACTTGAGACTTGTTGGTCAACCCTCGAAAAAGTAGACTTGCTTGGGCTTGTGCTCAAATGAAGTCAACTCAACCTTGAAGGGAATTATGCTCGGAAGAGATCAAAACTCGCTCAGTTTTGACTTGGTCTTAGGATAAAGTATATTTAAACGGGGTTGAAATTCACTTGGGCTCGACTCGCTCCTTGCTTTATGTTCAAACGAATACATATCTGTCAAATGTGATTAGATGAACACAAAAAATAAAGAATATAAATTGCTTAAGGAGGACTGCTAGTTGAATCTATTTAGAAGATATTAGATTTAATAATCTATGAAATCAAATGAGAAAGAAAGAAAGAAATTATGAGTTGTGAGGGATAACAGAATTTAAATAAAGAAAAATGAATTCATCAAAAAGACAAACCTAGCAATGGTAAAAAGAAAAATCGCTCCAAAATCGACATTCTCAATATAAGAAAGATTATTAGTGTTTGACGTCAAATAATAGCAATTTTAGAACAAACTAAGTTGTGTATGTAGCTCATATAGAGTGAAAGACAGGTTTACTGAATCAAATAGGTTGATATTGGAGCGGAGCGAGGAAAGCGTGGCGTACCGAATGAAACAGAGCAAATGCAACATCGATTAGGGGTGCGGAACAGGGGTATTATCTTATGTCTTAAAGTCTTGTATGAGTTTGAGCTAGAGAAGTCATCGATGAAAGTGATTTCCTTAATGATGTGAAAACTGCTTTCCTTAATGATGTGAAAACTGCTTTCCTTAGTGATGATTTGGAGGAACAGATAGCAGCCAAAGGGTTCTTGAAACCCATAACAGAGAATCTTGTGTGTAGACCAAAGAGTGTGCCTAATCTTGTGTGTAGACTGAAGAGTTCGGGGTTGGTTCATATATTTTCTTGATGTTGTATGTGGATGACACGCTAGAAGGCAAGAACATGAATGAGGTAGACAGATTGAAATCTTTGTTGGGCAGTAAGTTTGATATGAAAGATTCTTGACATAGAGATCAAGGTTCGAGCCCTATAAAAATAAATTGAAAATTCGAAAGGAGAAGATTATTTTAGTTTAGGGATAGATAGATGCAGATTATGCAGGCGACCTGAATGATAGAAGGTCCCATACAGGTTATATTTTCACACTTGCAAGTGCGAAGCCAATCAAAATGGAAATGCTTGAACTTGATTAACTTCGCCAAGGTGGAGAGGTTGTGGAACACAAATTTACTTGATCAAATGGGCTAACGTCGGAGTGGAGCAAGGGAGAATATAGTGTGCTAAATAGTTCGGACCTTAAAGTCTTGTATGGATTCGGGCTAGGATTAATATAAATAATAATGTTGTTATCTTTGCTTCCCTTTCGTGGACGTAAGCACATCACTGAATTCAACAGTATTGAAAAATAATAACATTAATAGTATATTACTTATTTCCTTTCTACCGAGTATGACCGGACTAATTTCCATAGCTCTTTAGAATTTTCTGAAAGTGTTTTGCGATTACTTCTTGGAGCAACCGCTTGTATGAACTGGAACATATTATCTGGATTGTAACCAAATCTCGTGATATAATATATGTGCATTATAACAAATCCCACCTTTATGAATTAGTAAATAACATTATTAGTAAATTATGAAAGCAACTGATGACTTTCTGAGAAACGAATTCTGTTTTACCAGCCTGATTTTGCAACTGTCCAACTGTCTCCATAACTCTTCAGAATTTTCTGAAAGTGTTCTGCGATTGCTTCGCGTTTATAGTAGACATATGTAGTTAGGCTTACTAGACCAGTATCAAGTAAAAAATCAACAAGTCTGAAGAGCCCAACTTCAATTTTACGAGCAGAATAACACCGCCCTTCCCAATTATCTAAACAGAAGAAAGGAGGCTGCCTGAATTTCTCCTCAAATTCACAACACAAAGCTGCAACTATATTGAAAATTTGTACTGTAATGGGCTCAGGGAGTTGCTTTATGTGCTCATAAAAGAGCAAACGCTCTTCTCATACAAGGTGTCAGAATAAAGCATTAGTCATCTCTGCCCAATTTAGAAGGGGGGAAAAAAATCATTCTTTAAATTCGAAGGGACTCAGTTTATGGGTGGTGATATATCAGGTTGGTCGGCAAGGTGTATCATTTGAACACCATTACGACGAACGAGACCAATATCAATTTAGTCGTCATCGTCCCACATTGTAAATTGACATTTGGACTGGAATTAACTAATCAGGAAGACACTAATAATACAAAAATCATAGAAAAAGAGTTGATTGTTGAATTGAACTTATTGAGGCCCAAATCTCGACCTCGTCAAAGAATATTTCATCTTATTGAGGCCAAAGCGAATCTCAACTTAGTTCAAGCATATTCTCAACTTAGTTCAAGCGTATTCTTGCTAAGGCCGAGTTGAACCCTCTCACTTCTCTGGATCACATTCAAGTACAAACCTAAAGCCAAGAGTCGTCAAGGTTCGAGCAACACTTATTCCAAGTGAGTGTCAATGACTCTCGACCTTGTTTGTGCATATTTCTTCCTAAGGCTGAATGGAGCACAAGCAAATCTTGAATGCCATTTAAGTATAATCCTTCCCAAGGACCGAAAATCAAGCTCAAGGAGTCTCGACCTGTTTTGAGCCCAAGCAAGTTTCAATCTCATTGAAGCTTCCTCAAGGGCCAAACTAGTATTTTAGGAATCCCAGCCAAATTTAACTACGAGGCATGCTTATCCATTTATTTGATCATATTATTAACCAATGAGAGTTAGAAAATGCTTTGATTATGAAAGAAATTACCAAGTTAGAGAAAACTGAAATAAAAACAAATTAAAATGTATAAGAGACAAACCTTGACATAGGCGCAAAGAGAAGTTGTTTCAAGTCTGACGACATTTTTGGTGTTGCTACTTTCTATAGAACTCTAATTGAGCTCTTGAACGCGTAAGGTATAGCAAAAAAATTGAAGCATGAAATGACATATTTGGCTTCAAGTAAGTGTACTCTTCTAGCAACAAGATTCACATAGATATGAAAAGATTAGAGATTACATACCTGATCATTCCAATGTGTTACAATTCCCATCGTGCACAAGGAATTCTTTATGAGCACCACTAGCATATAAACACATACATTCCCTAGAAGGTTACTATCGGCACATAAATAAGTATCAAAACAGAACTTTGAAATCTTGCTGCTTCAATCAGGATCGTGCCAGTATAAATAATATTTATGCATCAGAAATGTTAACCTTGCTTGTTGCCAGTGGCCTTCCAAAGAATAATAAAATTCATATGATTTATTCCTCTTCAACAGGTTTACAGATTTTGTTGCTTCAAAAATAAAAATATGAAAGTTAACATCTTAAAAGAACTATGAGATAACAAATATTGTAGTAGGAAAATAATATCCCATCTTAAAGGAACTATGAGATAACAAATATTATAGTAGGAAAAATATCCAAGCTAAAGCAAAGAAGTTTAAATGGTTGTGTTTTCAAGAAGCTGTAAATTGGAGAATTTGTATTCGACAGAATGTAATAGTACATAGTACCACATAAAATTAGAAGAGCAAATCAACCTCTGATTGAGGGAGTTTAGAGCACAGAGCAAAAGTGAAATCAATGAACTCTTAAGAAATATTCACATACTAGATTATTGACAATGAAGATCGAGGGAAGTAGTATGATATAGAACCAGAAAACCATGAAAGTTATATCAGAAACCAGACTAGGAAAAAGCCCTTCTCAATGCCACTGACACTTGAAGCTAATCATCAGTTGGACCAACAAACAAAACCCAAAAAGTATCCTTCTAAATTCATCCCATCAGAGAATTTAATCAGAAACATGAAATTACCCAAAAAGAACTCACAAAACCAAACAAAAAAAAAAAAAAAAAACCTCGAAAGGCATAATTGATGAATTGACCATACATAAAATGGAAATGTAGGTCGAAGCTCGTGCAATAAAAGCACAACCAAAATCACAAACCAAATTTCAAAATTACGGAGATAACTACAATCAAATTTGGAAAAACAAAGAGAACATTCTCTCTCACTCTAAGAACATAATTTCTAAAATAATCATACATAATAAAATGAAAAAGGAACCACAAACCAAACACAAAAAGCACAACTTACTTTAAAAATTTGACCCACAGAATTCACATAAACAAATCTAGTGAAACCCAAGATTGATCATCCAAAGAACAAGACAGACTAAAGATCCGTCAATGTTAATCCAAATGTACTAAAAAGAATGTGGTAATCATAAAGGCACAGGAACATACATAAAATGAAAAAATGAACCATAAATCAAACATTAGAAGCACAAATTACATTAAAAATTCAACTCAAGGAATTCACATAAACAAATCCAGTGAAACCCAAAATTGATCATCCAAAGAAAAAGATAGACTAAAAGATCCTTCAATATTCATCCAAATGTACCAAAAAGAATGTAATCATAAAGACACAAGAATTACATACATAAAGAGAATATTATCTTGATAAGAAACATAATTGTTGAAATAAGCATGCATAAAATAAAAAGAGAACCCATACCTTATCAATTATCCTTATTCAATCCCTACACAAAAAGCACAAATTCTATTAAAGATTCAACAAAGTCCACAAAGAATTTAGATAAATAAATCTAGCAAACCAAAAATTGAACCCAGGAAAATCCTTCAATGTTCAGGCCATTGTACCAAAATAGAATGTGTAAAGAAAAAAAAAATTAAAGAAAAAGGAGAACATTATACACTCAAAATACAATTGCTGAAGTAACCATACATAAAATGAAAAGGGAACCCAAAACTTATCAATATTCAAACCAAACAAAAATTCCATCAATGAATTCAGCCCATATATAAATTCACACGATAATTGCAAATACAGTAAAGGACAAATCCTTCAAGATCCATCCAAATGCACCAAACAACGCAATTACAAAGACAAAGGAATTACACAAACAACAAAGAACAATGTCACTCGAGGTACACTCAATTGCTGAAATAGCCATAAATTAAATGAAATGAAACACCAAACACATTAAAGATCCAGCGAAAACTCAAAGAAATTTCACAGAAATAATTATAGTGTGATCCAAAAATGATCATCAATTCAACCGAGAAAATATCTTACTAAATTCATCCAAATGAACCAACAAAGAACATTATTGCAAAGAAAATGAAATTATAGAAACAAGAGAGAACACAATTTTTGAATCCCAAAACTTAGAGATTCGATGAAAATCCTCAGATAATACAAAAAACAGAATCCACTGAAAGTCTGAAACCCATTTTATCATCATATAGGTTAAAAATTTGTCGTGAAAATATGACTGACCTATTTTTTATCGAGAATCTTATTATTACTTACCTCTTGATTTCTCTGGAACAGAACTGACATCCATCTTCAAGAATCCTTGTCTAGTTCTTGATAGAATAATCATGAGGCAACCGTCAAAACTGCAGAAAGAACCATACATAAAATGAAAACCCTCAGAAAATTCTCCAAAAGAAATCCAGTGAAGCCCAAAATGATCATCCGTTCGACCAAAGAACAATGCCCTGAATTGAAACTATCCATCTAGATTCATTCCATGTATGAATAAAGAAATATAATCATATAGCCAAAGAAATTATAGAAATTGTCGTACAAAGTGACTCTCTGTTTTTTTATTAATTTTCTAATTCTTCCATCTTCAAAAATACTTGCCCAGTTCCTCTTGAGAGAGAAACCCCAAAACTCGTCGCCTCTCTCTGAAGAACAATGGAATGGGTTCTTTAAAACGGTCATATTTTCATTTTTCAACAATATCATATTCCACCGTTGGATTAAGCATAAATAAACGGTTAAGATTTTTTGGAGCGTGCCAGTTGTAAATTAATTAGCCCATTGCAAAATTTTACCGTTAGTATTAGCTCTATTGTTAATTTCAGCTAATTTCCATTTTTTTTCATTTTTTTTCTTTTTTTTTTTGTGCCATCAAAATATGTATAACCTCCAAAAGTATGGATTTGTGAAAATATATTGTGGTTGAATTTCATTTTATTTTGTCTTGTCCTTAAAAATATGTCATGTTATTAAAAATTGAATTTTTAATTCTAATTATTGAGTAAAATGACATTCACGTCAATAAAAGAAAAAAAATGCTCATGACATCAATTATCATAATAAAAATTAATGTCAAGCTTATTACCTTAACAAAAATTGTACAAAACTAACATAGGCAAACACAAATATAATAATTCAAAAAATTAAAAACAAATAAAACTACAACTAGAGCTTAAAAAATATAAACCGTGAATATTTACAATTGAAAAACGTAATGGTATTGTATTTCAGCCACTCAAATTGAAACAATTTTTTATTTTTATTTTTTTGGTTTGTTTAAGTTAAAAATCACGAATTTAGCTATGTCAAATGGCATTCTCTACGCCCAAATCCATAAAAGAGCTACCGCGTTATCTCGTTTTCATGTCATCCCTCAAGTTGTAAATACGATGCATGTCATAGATTATCAATATAGAAATGGAGAAATATTTAAAATCACATTAATTTAATGAAACGGAATTGATGAATTGAAGTAGACACAATTTATTAAAAATAAAATAAAAAAATTTGAAATGAGACAATTTATTAAAAAAAAAAAAAAGCATGGACTAGTTCGCTGAACATTGAAAATATAGAGTATAAGGGTGCTAATGATTTCAACTTGTTCACGTAGGAAATGCTTTTATTGATTTGAACAAATGCACTTTTATATCCATCAATTGAAGGAGAAGAATTTTAATAGAGATATGACTGTTATTTACAGTGCTGTTATCCTTGTCCATATTTTTCATTGCTTAATATATGATTTTGCTGCCCTTCTCATAATTTTTTTGTGTTTATAGAGCGGAGATAGGTTTCTCGTGAAGGTAAGGTTGTTCGACTCTTTTGCTACTTGGTTATTCATTGAACACTTGATCATCAAACTACCTAATCAAGAGGTCTTGTACATTCTTACTGTTATCTCGTAGTGTAATTCAATAATAACAAAAAATATGAAGAATTTTAAAGAGGCACGGAAGTTTGGCTTGATAAAAACTATCGTCTAGTCCGTATCCTTCGGGGTGCGAGATCTAAATTTGTCCAGTTCCTACGGCATGGAGATGCCAAGTGATGCTACTGTCTATAACTTCGGTATGTTGATCATTAATGTAAATATAGAAAATTACGTTCAAAGATTCAATTTTCAAAAAAGGGATTCAAGAGGGTGCAATTTTCAAAATGACAAGTGTAGCATTGTATGCAATTCAAGAGATTTTTAGTTGAAGGTACATATAAATCGGACAAGAATGAATATCTTATAGTTGCAAATGGGTTTGAGGGCTTTAATATGCTTCTAGCATTGCATTTTGAGTTCATAAAAAGAAGAAGGGATTATTACTTGCCCATGATCATTCTTTAACATAATGTTTCTTATTAGAGTTCATAAAAGGAGGGGGGGGGGGGGGGGGGAAAAATTTTTTTTCCATATTTATTTAGAAAGAAAAGAGAAATATGCATCTGAAAAACATTAATGTAAGAAAACAATAGGTGTTGCCGTTGCTCGAAGTGTGGATTTATTATCCACTTAAAAGATTTCACCAACAAAAATCAAAATTTATAAAAAAAAAAAAAAAAAAAAAAAAAAAAAAAGGGGGAAAAAAAAAAAAAAAAAAAAAAAAGAGTGAACAGTTACCTCAAGAGCATTTGCTATTTTCACAAACTACTTCTTCAACTTCGAATCGGGATTTTTATATGAATGACCATGCAAAGAAATAAATAAATAAACGACATTAAACACACAAAAGAAATAAATAAACTATAACTAAAAATGGGGAGAACTCAATATTTCACAGTAAGCTTGTATTAAGCTTTCTTGATCTCAGAGACATTGGCATTTTGAGAAATGCTTCAAAAGACCTCGGTACCTAGGGACGAGCTGTCCATCTCCATGGTCGTTCACAGTTAATTCCTCCTAACATCTGCCACCCAACTTGGCCAATTGATTACCCATGGCCGCGCTGTGGCAAGGCTTTGACCTGAATCAAGAGACCTCGGTACCCAGGGACTAGAAAGGACATAGGAAGCAAAATCGAACTTGGGTTACTGCGCACAACTTTTTTTTAATGAAGGCGAAGCTTTTATCTTATTCCACTCCCCAACTAAACCTTCATTCTTCAAACATTCGATGAGAGGTGCCACAATAATGCATCTGTAGGAAGTTGCCAAACCACGAAAACTCCTCACTTCAGAAAACTGACTTTGTTATTGGCCAATCTCAAATTGCTTTTGTCTTCTTCATCTACATGCAGACCATCTTCACCAACCACAAAGCCTTAAAACAATAGCTTGGATATACAGAAAGTGCACTTCTTCAATTTGATGTACAACTGATTTTCCTTTAGAATCTCTAGGACTTGCCTCAAGTGAACTAGATGATCCTCCTTAGACTTGCTGTAAATAAGGATGTCATCGAAGTACACCATAACAAAAGACCCAATAAAAGGACGGAGAATCTGGTTCATCATCCTCATGAAGGTACTTGGAGCATTTGAAAGTCCGAATGGCATCACCAACCATTCGTAAAGTCAATCCTTACTCTTGAAGGAGGTCTTCCATTCATCCCCGGGCTTGATACGGATTTGGTGATAACCACTACAAAGATCTATTTTTTAAGAAGACCTTAGGACCCCTCCCCCAAGCATATCTAACATATCCTCCAACCGTGGAATGAGAAACTTTTACTTCACTATTATCTTGTTGATGGCACGACTGTTGACACACATATACCACTTTCCATCCTTCTTTGGCACTAGAAGGACAGGTACTGCACATTGACTCATACTCTCTCTTATGAACCCTTTTCTCAATAGCTCCTCAATTTATTCCCTTAGAATCTCATTTTTCTTTGGACTCATTCGGTAATGAGGCAAATTTGGAAGACATCCAGGTACCAAATCAATCTAGTGTTGAATATTCCTCATAAAAGGTAACTCATTCAGCAATTTATCAAAAGCCAAGTTTTCAAATTCTGTCAATATTTCTTGCACCTCAGGAGGAACACCTTCTTTATTTGCTGTAAAAAGCCCCCTAACTACAACTGGATAAAAGCAATCAGATTCTCTTACAGACTCCATAATCTCCTTCTTATTATTGGTAAGGGTGAGGAAACTCTCAGTTCGTTGATGGGTAGACTTCTCTGCCTGTGTGAAAGGAACCATAGCGATCTTATGACTGCACCATGAAAAGAGTACTATATTATGACGCCCTTTTGAGAGTTGAATCCACATCAAACTGCCATGGACAACCTAATAGGATATGGCAAGCATCTATGTCTATGACATCACACATAACTTCATCCTTATAATGCTTACCAATAAAAATAGGTACTTTACAAGTTTCAGCAACTTGAACAGAATGACCTCTCTTTACCCAACTAAGTGAATGAGGTTTAGGATGGTTCTCAACTGGTAGTTTCAACAAATTCACCAACCTTTTAGACACAAAATTATCACAACTTCCATTGTCCATAATCACTTTACATACTTTATTCTTGATAAAACAAAGTGAACGAAAGATGTGATGATGATGTCCCTCCTCTTTAGGGGACAAAAGGATTCGTTACAATACCAAAGTGAGCCTTTCTACTCCTTCCTCCACAGCAAACTCTACTCTCGCATACTCATCTTCCACTTCAGTATCTTTCTCCTCGTCCACTGCCTCCAGCTCCACCAAATTGACTTGCTTCTTCTCAGGACAGTTATTGGGACGATATCCAAAGCTTTTGGCATCTATAGCAAATTTCTCTCATGGGCTTAGCATACGGATTTGCATTTTGAGGTGTGCCTCGAGCCAGACCTCTGTTCCTAAACTGACCACCGTTGTCAACCTTACTCCTATTAGGATTGACTGGGGCTTGTTGCGAGTCCTTTCCTTTGTCTAAAGGGGCGGATGCTGATGTTTCGATAGGTAAGGGCCTCCTATATGAAACCATCCTCTTATCAGATTTCATCATCTCCGCTTTCATCGCCATATTAATGGCTTCCTGTAATGTTCAAATATTTTGCATCCCAATTTTATCTTGAATGGCCACCTTCAAACCATTGGTATACCTAGCTACCCTTTGATTTTCAGATTTTGAAAGATTATTCCGCTCCGCCGTCGCATGAAGTCATTGGTGTATTATGACACTATATGATTGCCCTGTGTGCATCCCAAATACATACGATATAAAATCTTTCATAATCTGCAGGTAAAAATCGATCCATCAAACGCTGCTTCATCTTTCTCCAAATTCGAATCTGGCACTTTCCCTATTTTCTTCGAGCATTCTGTAATTGATCCCACCATATTCCTATCGCAGATTTCAAACGAAATGCCACCATCTTAACTATCTTGTCCTCTGAGACATCCATAATTTCAAAGAATCTCTCAACCTCTACCAACCAATCCAAGAAGTCTTTGATCTTCATGTTTTTAAAGAACGGAGGATTGTATGCTTTAATTCAATAATTATTAAAGGTATTTCGATTTTGACGATTAGGATGATGCGGCGGTACTTTGAACCCCTCCTCCAACTTTGATTCATTGTCTTCTACCACACGTCTCCTATTATTTTCTCTCCGAACTATAGGTTCAGCCATCCGCTAATTGTTAATTACCTGTTCATTCTGCCCATTGTTTCCAACACCATGTAGAAGCAATTAACGAATTTCTTCCATCTGAGTAGTGAGATTGTCAATCCAATCGTCAAGCTGTCGATTTGTTGCATCTAAATCTACCCTAGTAATTGGTATGTTATCCATGTTTATGAATTAAAGATATAAAGACAGGAAAGCCGACTTTGATACTACTTGATGTAGCAAAAGAAAGGCATTCAAGCGAAAACCTTGAAATCACGAAATTTAGAATCCACCAAATTAAAGAGAAAATAAATTCCACAAATTCTATAATGAATAATAATGGAAAAAAAATGAACTATCCAAGGATTTATAAGGGTTTATATGAAAACGTAGTTTAAAACAACTAAAAGTAATGAAAACAAAGTCTAAACAAACTAGAATTGCAAAAAAAAAAAAAAACCAAAATAAACGAATTGACAAAAATAACGCCAAAACTTTAAAAATCAGTTTTCTAGTCCTAAATAAACTCGAATGGTTGAAATTCATCGTACATCACGGCAAAGCAATGAATATTGTTCCCCCGTTGTTCTCTTTCCAAAATGGTCTTATAGGCCTTGTTCGAAATTAAAATGTTATATTTCTACTAGTACTTTTTTTTCAATATACCCATTATGTCCTACATCATATTGTGCGGGTTAATTTTTATGCTATAAAATGGACATAAAAAAAAAAAAAGATGAAGTCACAACTTGAAAGAATATCCTATATGTTTTATATTCTATTACTCGTTCTTTATCTTCATGTGATCGTGCTCATAGAAAGAAAACTAGCTATGAGCTATACGGATTTTATTTTAGAGTGCTAATGAAGTACCGCATAAAGTGGATGCAACATGATTCGGATTTTATTTTAGAGTGTTGATGAAAGTACCGCATAAAGTGGATGCAACATGATTCTTAACTTGCTTTTCTAACTCTGTGTACTTACCTTTGTAGAATGATATTTATGTTAAAATATTATTTTATCCACCAAGTTTTCATTTCAAACCTCCACCCAATTCCATTATATAGGCCCAGTTAGTGGCCCAATATCAATGTGATTACTTTGAACTACAATATTAAATAGGGAAAATTCATAAACAAGATGTTCAAATTTTGAAAATCAGATATTTATTACAATTTATTTATAATTTAATTAATTAATTATATATTTTAGTTAGTCAGATATTATTTTTCAGTCACGGATCAAAATTTTCATGTCACAAATTATTTTACGATCACAATTTGTTCATCAATCACGAGTCACAAACATTATAAGTCATAACTTATTAGACAATCATAAATTATCAAAGTATCAGTCACAAATTAACAATTTTTTATGTCACACATTATTTTTTAGTCATTCATCTTTTTTCTTGATCAAAAATTAATCAATTTAATAGTCACAATCAACCAAATAATTTGTGACCACCACCTCACCACTGCCTCCAACAGCGTCATCGTCGCCGTCACGGCCAGAACTACCATCACTTATAACAAATCTAGCACATTACCCAAAAACCAAAAAAAAAAAAACTAAACAACAAAAAAAACCAACAAATCATTGTGTCAAATCCACCACCACCAATATACCACCATTTTCAACTACAAAACCACCACCCAACACATTCATGCCAGATTCACTACCACCACCTCCACCTCTAGAACCCTTGCCTCGCCACTACAGCACCCGCAAAACCACCACACCACTACTACACACACAGCACACAATCATCGCCACCACTACAACTATCTCCTCTATCTCAATCTACACAACCACCATCCCTACCAAAAAATCCACAAACTCGTAGCCACCACCACATACTAATACGGCTTGCACTACCACCGGTAAAAACACCGCAGAACCAACACAATAAGATAAAAGCAATAGCCAGGAAACCTATATCACTGGTTGCCACACCGCAGAAGCCAGGCAAAATAAAGAGACAAAAGATGAGAAGCGAGATACAAAGAGAGAAATGAGGGAAAAATTGATTACGGTTTAGAAGGAAAATGATATATTTAATATTTAATATGAACCATGCTTGGGATATATAATTTTGGATCCATAATGGTGTCCATACACTCACATTGGATGGGGGCCACTCTGACATGTGTCCCACCCCATGTGAGTGTATAGACATCCTTATGGACCTAAAATTATGTAGCAATAGATTTATCCGTTGCATTGTATTATTTTCCTTCAAAGCAATTCTAATCATAATCTATTTATTATTTGAGGAAATAATTTCTTGTAATTCTGTAGCCTTAAGTAAGTTACACCTCAAATAATAAGTTGACATATATGATGATTCTTGCAGTCACTAACTATGAATAGATTGCCATGGATAAATTAAAAAATTTTTTTTAGTCTAGTGTAGTCTTAACTCTACCCTAGGGTCGGTGTAGGCATTTGGATGCTGTGGGGTTGTTAATGCATGCTAGAAAAAGAAGAAAAATTGTCTCAAAAAAAAAAAAAAAAACCCTCTAAATATTGTAGGGGCATGTCACATCTGGCCCTACCCTTCCAATTGTTGTTTAACATTTCAATTAGATACATCTTAAAACTAAGAGATAATTATAAATTAATTGATCAAATATTATTTCTTGATTACAATAAGAAATTTTATAGGTCACAAATTAAAAATTTATAGATTACAATTTATTCATCGATCACAAATTTATCAAATTAATAGGTCACACATTATTCATTGATCAAAACCACCATCGTTTCGCCACCACAACCACCATTTTCAACTACAAAATCACTATTATCATTGTCAGATCCACCACTAACGCCACCAACAGATCTAATAAAACCACCCCATTGCTGTTGCCAACCACTATGGAAAAACAATAGCTAAACCTGAGAAGACACACCACCTGGAACCACTCTGCCGATGTTGTGATCACGCTACTACCAACACCAGCACCAACCATAATATCCCTAACCGAAAGCAACCGGCTCTGCAACAAATAGAGAGACGGTGGCAGGGTAGGTCCTGAAAATTTTAGGCCCTAGGTGATAAGTTTTCATGAGGCCCCTAAACATAATTTTTTTACAAAATATTATACCTTTGACACTCGCTCATCGTTTGATTGGATCGAGAATCAATTTTCGTTTTCAAGAAGTATAATATAAAGATTTTATGAAAATCAGTGACGTATGGGAGTGGTGTCTACTATTTATTATCAAAAATATCTTATATTTAAAAAAAAATTCAAAAACAACAATAAATTGAAAGACGTTATTGGTAGAAAGACCCCTACTTTATTTGCACTACCATCAAAAATCTATGTAAGAAAATTGAGGAAATTCTATAATAGTTATCTTTGGGCTTTCGAAAACTTTTTGAGGCCCCATTTCATCCTAAGGCCCAAAGCCACTACCTTGGTGGCCTTGGGCCAGAACAGGCCCTAGACGGTGGTCAAAAAAGCCTCTCCAATGATCTCGCACGAGGTGCATCGCTATTCCCTCTTCTCCGACATCTTCGCCAATGGTGATTGTGAGGTAGAGAAAATAAGAGGTAAAGTAGAGAGAGATTGTTGAGGAGCAAAATGAATATGAACAGGGTTTAGGACATGGATATATAATTAATTGAATTTTATAATATTATTATTTAATATTAAAAATTGTATTATCATCTGATTTTTGTATCTTTAGGCTATAATTTTGATTTTTGAAATGCATCTTTAAAAGTAGGCTCCTATGTAATTCCCACTTCGGGTTATTAACTATTTAAATATAAAAATTTAGATCTAAATGATGTAACATGTCAATTTGGACGATCAAATCTATTCGTAAGTACTCGTATGCAATTTTCACTTCGCAAATATAGTATCAGAGTCTGGATAAATGTACGTGATTACTTATTCCCATGCTTGACATTCATGTTCATAGCAAAACTCAAAATTCTCACATATTTCAATTGTCACCGAAGGATTTTGTAATTACCACAAGTACAAAATAAATTTTATACATGTTAACTTTTATGAATTTTGATAGCATTTTAGGTGAGGATTTAGTTGTATTCGTCAATATTAAGAAAGCAATAGAAGTTAAATTTTTTGTACATTGTACTTTACCCTCAAGTACTGCATAACAAACATGGATTGAAGATAAATCTTATTTGTTACTATAGAAGTTGTAATTCTGTGCTGGCAAAACCTTTATATAAAATTACGGGATAATGATACTCTATAATTGTTCTTGTTTCAATTCCATTAGCGTAGAAGATCATTATTTATTATTTTTAGAGGATCTTAAATAGTTCTAATATCATTTCTCCAAGTTGACAGCCATCTGCGAGGATATATATGCTGCTAGGGCATAAGGCGAGCTTGGCGTCCTTTACTGGACAATGGCAAAAATTTGCTCGAGTACACAAATACTGACTAGCTTCCATAAATAGGGGACAGATAACTTATCCCAAAAGTGCTTTTAGCTTTCTCTAAAAGTTTTTTTTAGTTAGAAAAAACACTTTTTATAAAATTCCCCAAAAGCTCCAAGACTGCTTTTGGGTCTCAAAAGCTTATTTTGGTTCTTTACTTCGATGGGCACAAAAATTTAAATTTGGCATTTTCTAATACTTTTTCATACATGTTGCCGATTCTAAATAGCACAAAAAAAATTCTTATCTATTTTCCGTGATATTATGCATGGTGCAGTAGATTATGGTGAATTTTTGTTCTTCGCATAGAAATTTTTTAGTGGTTTTAGCTCAATTTAGTTGAAAAATCGAAACTGTTTTATTTTCATGTATACAAAGTACAAACATTTAACACTGTTAATTTCAAAAATTAAAACGAGACTTTATTATTGTATACAAACCGAGGAAGATGGGAAACGGGTTTATGCGGTTTTACTTCATAAAGCGTTCCTTTGCATGGCACTTTTCTGCGTATCAATCGAACAAATTGATGGTATGTTAATGATTGTATTGAACTCAAAATATTAATTCTATTTTTATTTATTTATTTATTTTTTTTTTTTGAACTCTAACAAGAAACATTACGCTAAAGAATGAGAGCACGGACAAATAATAATGCAATAAAAGAAGGAATACAAACAATCTAGAGTTGGATAGCCAGGGCAAAAGCAATCGACAAGAAGTACATTCAACTTGTTGAAAACAAGGCTACAATACCTGAACAAATTATAGCAGCAGAAGAAGAAAGATAACCACCAGCATGAGATAACGTCTTTACTGAACTAATTTGTTGATTGGCCGACCGACATAGGATAATTTCTTTGAAGCAACAGATTGGTGGGTTGACTATGTTGTATATTCTCCAGCAAAGGCCATACCTGAGTCCCACTGAGCCAACATGGGTGAGTTAAGTCCATGTGCGAGCCATTGGACGAACCCATGACATGTACCGAACCCCCTCAGGGAGAGGAGGCGAGGCTTTTTGGCTAAACACCTGCTAAATCAAATCTATTGATATGATTGACGTGATAAACCCCCGTCACAATTGCCATAGCCAACCTATTTGGTTAAGTCAACTGCCGCAAGCTATAACTTATGGAAGGAAATGTTGCATTAACATTAATACATTATAATTGATTGATGCCCATGATGGGAAGTTAAGTCTGACAGGATATGATCACGGGTCCTCTCATCCGATGGTCTACACTCACTATCTCATACTATAAAAGTCACACTTAGTGTCATTCAAGGGTAATGCAAATTTAGACTTTGATGCTATAATTTTACTAGATTTTTTCTACTTTATTCTCAATATCGACCTCCTTTTTTTACATTGGAAACTCACGTTATCTCCTACCCAAAACTGACTTAATCATCAAAGTGCGCACGACCGGCTCCACTCCCACCCGAGAAGGCCACACGTGACTAACGATTTGTCCTAGTGTGCAAGAATATGGCTTGTCTGGACATGAGAGATCTTGAAATCTGTTGGCCACGTTAGAGATACATTTTTCGAGATCAACAGAATATACCCTCTCGCTATACTGCAAGCAAGGGAATTCCATGAACTCATCAGTGCCCATTATTAGTTGAACCTTGTATGCCCCACTTCCAAGAAGATTGTCCTTTATGACCTTAAAAGAGTATTAAGATGATAATTTTTTGATACTCCAGGTTCTGTCCTAATTGTCACCACTCCTGCACTAGGAGTCTTGGGGAGGTTTGGCTTGTCAATAACCTAATGCGTGCTTTCATCCTCCACCCGTGCACCCTCTACTCAAAAGCATTTTTCATAGTGCCTGAACCTGTGTGCTGTCACAAGAAACTCCTATCATTCCTAGATAATAACTGGGATATGAGAACACCTTTTATTTTTATTTTGGGGGGGGGGGGGGGGGGGGGGGGTAAAAAAAAAAAAAAGGAACTTGCGGGCAGTCCGGATCCGGACTTGGCGATTGTTTTTTTTTTTTTTTTTTTTGGTGGGGTGGGGGGGGGGGGGGGGGGGGTTATATAATACTAAATAGCTTTGAAAATAAGATCCTCAAAATTCGTACAAAAAAGCTGAAAAACAATGAAGATACAAGACAAAGGAACAAATTCTCCCAAGCATGCGTACCTGACCATAGTGAAATTGAGCCTACTTCTAAATTTTTTCGATTAAAAGGCCCCTCTGCTTCTCTCTCTTCCCTCCACAGTCTATTCACAAACACACAGTCCCAGACAATTTCCTAGAATGGGCTTGTAATGTAGAGCCACTGACTTGCCCACAACTCCAGAGAATGACTTCAATGGGGCCTATGGTGTAGAGCACTGACTTGCTCTACTTTTTTTAATGCTGAAGCTGTTTTCGCAGGGTCACTCAATTCAACTACTTGGATCTTCAAACCTCAACATCAAATTTTGCTTCATCCATACTCGTCTTACAAGTTGAACTCCCGAGTATAGTAAAGCTAACAGAAAATTACAGATGGAGCAATGCAGGCGAAAGGCTAAAATGGAGGTGAGAAATGGAAGACATGGGAAAACGGTGGGATAAGAGCACATTCCGGCTTCACAGCCAGGCAATGGAAAAGAAAGAGCAGGGAATTAGTAAAAAATCAATGGGGAAGAGAGTAGTTTCATTTGCAAGAATGACTCGAGAAAGTTTAGGGTATTTGGTGGGATTAGAAAAGTGCTGCAGCAGGTGGGCAAGTGTGTGGGTGCCTGGGTAGGTTGGGGTGAAGAAGGGGTTGAGATTATGACCTTAAAAATAAATAAAGAAATAAATAAAATATAAAAAATAAAAAGAAAAGAGGCTTGTTCACATAAAGGGGGATGGGGGATAAAAAAAATTAAGGCCTTGATTTATTTTCTATCACCAAGTTTCCTCAATTACTTAGGCCTAATGGTCACTGAATTGAGGAAACTCAAATATTCATGCAGATCTGTTTAATATTGAATGGTGAATATAAATAGAAATATATGTATCTCAACTTTCTATTACATTGTCACCAAAATTGTGCTTGTATAAATATTCATTTACAAGTTAATCATATAAGAATGAGGATAATAATGCATCAGTATAAAAAAATCATCATCCCAGATATGCATGCAACATGTGCGCTAGTGTGGCTGAATCGACAAGTATGAATCTCACACGGACAAATAGCACGGCAACGCTCATGAGAGACTACGGATTTATTTGAAATTAAAAATTTCACACTTCAAAATTTTCACATTACACGCTTGAAAGTATTAAGGTATTTACGCACTTTTTTTTCCCTTACCTTCTTATAAATGATGATGGAAATGTTAAAAAATTACCAGATATGAGAAGTGGAGCCGCCAAGCTATGTATTGAATGTCTCTTAATTTGGGCTGCATAGTTGCTTGTGCCAGAGTTAGGGTAACATGGTAAAAAATAAATACGGGAAATGGAAAATTTGAGTACAGTATTGGTTCAAAATAATTTATTTAAGAGTGATGATGATAATATTGAGGTTGATTATCACCTCTTAACATAAATTTCTGTAATGGTCTAATTTCTGAACAAGTAGGATTGGTTCCTACATATGAAACCAATGGTCTAAGAATTAACTTCCAGGAGAAAAGACTCCAAAATCAACAACTTCAGAAAGATTTATTCTCTGAATTTCAAATCACAATATACATGGCTATGATGTCCAAAGCATGTAAATATTATCAAGAGTATATAAGGATCATGCGTCACTTAGCGAATCCCCACAGGTCCTTATTATCTAATCACCACACTTTCATCATCTACTCCAAGCTCAGACCTAAGCTCTGGCGTGTAGAATCACAATAACAAGCTTGGTTAGGCCTAGTGGACATTTTCACATGTGCTTCTCATTTAGATATGGCTTAAATGGATATACTTTGTAGTCACAACTAACTATTCAATTATCAACAAGACAAATATCCACACCATGAAAATGGCATATTTCTATGTAAATATGTGGAATCACTAACACTTTTTAGAGATGAACCATTGATACTGAAAATATCAAAATATTAAGACAAGAAACACTATAAAGTACTCAATTGAGAAATGGAAACAATAGTAAGCAATGCAGTAAATCTAGGTCAAAATTTCCCATTAGAATCAAACTAATACGGTCAAATGATAATAAAATAAATAAAGGATAAAAAGACGCATAAACAATCAGCTACCTGTCGGCACCACCAAAAAACCCAATCTACAATCTGAGGGAGTAAAAATAAGAAAGGTAGAGCAAGAAAGTACAGAAAGGGCAAGTTAGACTGATGCAACACCAATGGGATAATTAATAGAAACAGAAGAAGATTCAGAAAGAATGGGAGATTAAGGGAGGGGAAAGAAGAAAAATTCAATAGGAGAGGGAGAAAGATGCGCCATAAGCCACCAAATAATTATTGTTCATTCAGCAACTGAAAATTATAATGTAAAATAGGTTTAAATAGTTAAGCAACCCTAACAAGCTTGGGCCCGAGCCCATACAAGTCCAAATCCTAAATAATAGTCCAAAAGATAAATAAAGCATAAATGAAGCGTAAATAAATTAAGTAACGTTCGATGTCCTCATCAACTCTCCCGACGTGGGAGAAAACTCGACCTTGTCGAGTGGATCACTTTAGGCTGTCATCAATCTCCCAACCATAAGCTGAGTGGTTGGGCAAGTTTCTTCCGACGTCTGTAAAAATGTGTTAATGGAGGTTTGAACCTGGTGTCCTCACCAACTCCCCTCGGGTGGACGGGAGGCGATCTGGACCAAGGAAGATCCTGCTGACTCTGATAAAACTCCAATAAATCTGGATCCAATTGCTGTAGTGTCTCCCTGGAGATCCATGCACAGTCATAATCTGGTTGACCAACCCAACGAACAAGGAAACGCTGAACCTCTCCATCATTAGTGAACACAGTTTCTTCATCTAAAATAGCATCAATTTTTTCTTTGTGTGCTGTGAGAAGTGGTAGTGAGATAGAAGGGGCCAGAGAATCAGGATCAAGGTCCACAAAAGGAGGTGACAGAGGATCATCTGAGGGAATGAAATGTCCTTTATAAGCTACAAGGTCCTCAACATTGAAAGTAGAGTGGTAACAAAGGTGTGATGAAATGTCAACAATATAGGCATTTGGACCAACCTGCTTTAAAATTTTAAAAGGATCAGCACTACGCGCTTTCAATTTAGAGGCAGGTCCATGCAGACGCCGCTCTGGCCTAATGCGAACCATAACGTAATCCCCAATGTTAAACTCAATATGTCGTTCGTGTAAATCAGCTTGGAGTTTATATTTTGCATTACTAGCTTCAAGTTGTTTATTTATCTCAATATGCAAGTCACGAAGATGTTGTGCAAATGCTTCAGCTGATACTGACACTCTAGCCTGTGGGGACATAGGGGTGAGATCTAATGGTTTTCTACGCTTGTACCCATGAACGGCTTCAAATGGACTCATACTTAATGAACGATTTATGGAGATATTATACGCAATTTGAGCTACAGGAAGGATCAAATCCCAATTTTGAAGGTTTTCCCGGACCGGACAACGTAATATGTTACCAAGACTTCGATTAACTATTTCAGTTTGACCGTCAGTCTGACGGTGGTAGGCCGTAGAAAATTTCAATTTGGTACCCATCTTATACCACAAAGTTCTCCAAAAATGGCTAGTGAAACGAACGTCCTTATCAGACACGATGGTCTTTGGAAGCTCATACAATTTGACAATTTCATTAAAGAATAACATGGCAACCTTGGACGCATCCGACGTCTTGCTACAGGGGATAAAATGAGCCATCTTTGAGAAGCGATCGACAACCACAAAAATAGAATCATGCTTCTTTGGAGTGCGTGGAAGTCCTAACACAAAATCCATACTATCATCTTGCCAAGGACAATTAGGGACAGGGAGAAGGGGTGTATAGACCTGTGTTCTGCTTTTTCTGCTTACCCAATTGACAAATGTTACAAGCACTAACAATCTTAGCCACGTCTTTCTTTAAGCTAGGCCAATAGAATTGACGTTCAACTTCCTCTATGGTCTTATCACGTCCAAAATGATCGGCAATCCCTCCTGCATGAATTTCCCACACGATGAAATCTCGCACGGAAGTTCAAGGGATGCACAATTTATTGGCTCGAAAGAGATAACCCTCCTCAAGTCAGAAGCCATCTGTGACGCCTGATTGTCCCCTTTGTAAATCAAGAAAGATATCCTTAAAATCAGGACATGCCTCGTAATCCTCCTTAAGTCTTTCAAAACCAATGACCTTGACACTCATGATCGACAAAAGGGAGACCCGACGACTTAATGCATCAGCTGCTTGGTTCTCTATACCCTTCTTGTGTTTCAAAACAAATGAGTAGGCCTGCAAATATTCGACCCAACGACCATGCCTAGAACTTAATCTTTTTTGGGAGTTGAGGTAACGGAGGGCCTCGTGATCCGAATAAAGGACAAATTCCTGGGGTAACAAATAGTGGCGCCAATAGCGCAAAGCCTGGACCACTGCATACAGTTCCTTATCATAAGTTGAGTACCGCTGTTTGGCTTCATTTAACTTCTCACTGAAGTAGGCAACACGGTGACGATCCTGACTTAAGACTCCGCCTATACCTACCCCGGAGGCGTCACATTCAACTTCAAAGACTTTGGAAAAATCGGGAAGACGCATGACAGGGGCCTCCGTCATTCGCTTCTTAACTAACTTAAAGGCCTTAACCGCCTCTTGTGTCCAATGAAACTCCCCTTTCTTCAAGCACTCCGTAATAGGCGCCATAAGAGTGCTAAACCCCTTAATAAAGCAACGGTAAAATGTAGCTAAGCCATGAAAGCTCCTGACGTCATGAATAGCTTTAGGCTCAGGCCAGTCAATAATCATCTGAGCCTTAGCAGGGTCAGCAGATACTCTTGTCGAAGAGACAATGAACCCTAGAAAAACGACTGTGTCGATGAAGAAAGAGCACTTCTTGACGTTAGCATATAGATTAGTTGCGCAAAGGGTGGAGCAAATTTGTGTGAGGTGGTCAAGGTGTTGCTCCTTAGTCTTACTATAGATAAAGATATCATCAAAGTAGACAACAAGAAACTTTCCCATGAAAGGTCGGAGAGTTTGTGTCATTACTCGCATGAAGGTACTTGGCGCATTACTCAGCCCAAAAGGCATGACCAGCCATTCATAAAGATCATCTTTCGTCTTAAACGCGGTCTTCCACTCATCACCTGGGCGAATTCGAATATGATGGTATCCACTCTTCAGATCAATCTTCGAAAAGATTGTGGCACCAACCATCATATCTAACAAATCGTCAAGTCTAGGAATGGAAAAACGATACTTCACCGTGATCCGATTGATCACGCGACTATCCACACACATCCTCCAAGAACCATCCTTTTTGGGCGTCAATAGGGCAGGGACAGCACACGGGCTTAAACTCTCACGAATGAATCCTTTGTGAAGAAGGTCATCCACTTGCCTTTAATTCAGCGTGCTCGGTAGGATTCATCCTATAATGAGGCAAATTTGGGAGGGATGCCCCTGGGACGAAATCTATGGCATGTTGAATATCTCGTAGTGGAGGTAGATGGTCAGGTAGGTCCTCCGGAAAGACGTCTCGAAACTCTTGGAGGGCCGACAAGACTTCAACAGGGCTCTCTATTGTGGAGTAGGATGGAACCTCCACGACCACCAAAGCGAACATAACTGAGTCACCAACAAGTGTACGCTCAAACTCCGTAGGACTAATGATGTGCAATCCCTTTCGTTCCACACTTTTCTTCATTTCCAGTGGGCCAGCAGGCTTTGGGGGCAGTGGGTTAAGGTGAATCTTCTTTCCATTAAACACGAAGGAACAGGAATTGGATCGACCATAGATGGTTACATCTAGGTCAAATAACCAAGGTCGTCCCAAGATGATGTGCCCGACGTCCATTGAAATAACGTCACACCATATATGGTCCTTATACTCGAGAAACTGTATAAGGACTAAACAACGCTCCTTGACAGCGATGGATGAGGTATCAACCTAAGAGACGCTGTAGGGCTGAGGGTGAGGAACAGACTTCAACCCTAGACGGGATAGAGTAGCCATCGAAACCGCATTAATGCAGCTACCACTATCCACGATAACTTTACAGCCCTTATTATTAATCTTGATGTAAGTGTGGAAGATGGCATGACGGCGCCAATCATCGGCATCCCTAGGCTGGGTAAGAGTACAACGGACGACACCGACTCTAGGCGTATGTGGGATAAGGGGACTAGCCTGAATACAACCCAAGAAGGTATCTTCACTATCCTCCAAGTCATCAAACTCTTATAACTTAGACTTATAAACCTGATCCTCTAGTGGCTCGTCAACTATACCTTCACGCTCTTCCAAAACTAGAGCTCGGCTAGGACACTTAGAAGCAATGTGACCAAAACCCTTACAGTTGAAGCATTGCAGACGAGAGGACGTTCTTGAAACCTCAGATCCTCTACCTTTACTATCTGATGTAGGGGTAGTATTAGAAGGAGGAGGTCCTAGAATAGACTTAGGGAATGGAGTGGATGCAGAAGAGGTTACAGTGCGGGAATCACTACGACTTCTGTACGGTGTCCTAGTCACTAACTCGTAATCCCTAACGAAAGAGTAGGCGTTGTCAAGAGTGGTGACACCTCTAAGAACAAGCTCACGTCTAAGGTCATCCCGTAGGCCTTGTCTAAACCTACTCAAGGTCATGACTTCATCCTCAACAACCTGACATCTCATTCGAAGCTCGTCAAACTAAGCAACATATTCGGTCACAAGTCGACTGCCTTGCGTAAGTGCGTTCCATTGATCCAGCAAGTCGCCCCTATAAGATTGAGGTAAATATTTTTCTTCAAAACAACGCTGCATTTCATCCCAATTCCCAACAGGGGGAGCATGGCGCCTCTCTAGGAGGTCCTCAACACTTTCTCAAAACAGTTGAGCTGTGCTAGTTAATTTCAAACTAGCAAATTGTACCCTCCGATCTTCAGGGACCCCATACCAGATAAAGAAGCGATCCATATCTCTAACCCATTGATTGAATACACTAGGATCTAGGCAACCATCAAATGTAGGGGCATCTAACTTAATATTTCGAAAGAGGCGCTTCTCGTGGCGAGGGGGAGATAGTGTACCATGACGGTGATATTCCCGCTCGCACCCACGAGCTTGATTTCCCTCCCTACAATCATGTCTAGCATGGTGTCAACCACCTTGTGGACGACGATGAGGTCTATTAATGGAACCGTCAGAATTTTCAGCTTTAGTTGAGTATCGGGTTGGGTCAAGAATGTTTACCCTAGCGGTTAGGCCTCTATTCTCCTCACGAGTAGCGGCTAACTCAATTTGGACAGCCGTTAATTGATTTTGTAATTGTGCCAACTGTCGGGTGATAGCTTCAATGTGGGAAGGGTCCATGGTAAGGGTACCAGGGTTGACGCAGTAACTCGACCACTACGCAATTGCATACACAGTAACACAAGTTAAGTGAAGTGCACTACTGAGATCAACAACCAACGAGTGCCAACAAGGACAATAGTGACTGAAATTTATCTATTGTTATTATTATTATTTTATTTTATTTTAGGGATTACGTATGGCCCGATCGCAAGCTAATAATACTAATACCAATAATATAAAAGAGCAAAGGTGCAAGTGATAGGCCTAGTCACGTGGGGTAAACGGGTGAACAATGAGAGTTAGTTCACGAATTCCAATCAAGTAGGTGTAAGGCTCAAATTACCAAGGTATTAGCAACACAAAGAAATAACTGATGCATTTCTAAATAAAGCAGTAGTGTAAACAAAAAATAGATAAGAGCAGTGACTCCCTGAGTTCGGTTGTGACTCCTTGTACTCCAATTGATTAGAATTTGCCAACTCTGTGACCCTGCTCTATCATCTTGTTTCAGTAGTCTTTCTTGCAGAACCCGCTCCTGCTGATTATCATTGATACTGTTTTGACTATGGCTCTGTCGTGGTAGGGGGGGTACAAATATGAATCAATTACTCATTTAATTGTATCGAACCTCTGGAGAACCGTTTTGAATAGCTGCTTGAAACTGATAGTGGGGACTGTGGGTTATTCTTGAGTAATGAAGGGTGAGTGATGAAGTGGCTGTGGCTACTTCGTGTGCAGCGATGGTGGATTGGTGAATATGGTGTGTAAGTGGCGCGATTGAAGTGCAGTAGAGATAGTGGTGTGATTTGGTGGCTGCAGCGATGAAAACGGAAACGTTGGGGACTGTAACTGTGGCGGCAATAGGCGGTTAAGGCGGTTGCTTAGGCTGTGTGTGTGGATAGTGGTGTGGAAGAGAATGTGTAGGGCGCCGACGGTGGTGACTTGAGGCTGAAGAGAAAAGTAGTGGCAAAGCAGGAGAAGGAGGAGCTTACCAGAAAGGGAGACACAGAGAAAGCAGAGAGGAAGACGACCGACAGCGAGGAGTGGAGGGTGAGTGTCGCAGGTGCAGAAGGGTGTGGAGCGAACGAAAAGACTCGAGTTTAGTGAACGAACGGACTCGAGTTTCGGTCGGAGATATGGATGGGTTATTGGTTGCCGGCGATAGAATTGGAACGACGGGGGGGCACCGAACGGAATATGGGTCGTTGGTGTTGCGACGCCGAGGAAAGGATGAAGTACGGTTGCAGTGTGAGGACGGGTTGCAGTGACATGGGCTCGAGAATTGGGTTAGGGATATGGGCTTGACCGGGTCTATGGATTACGAATTAGTGGGTTACGTGGGTTTGGGCTGAGTTTAGACTGAAAATTATGTTGGGCTGGAATATATGTTGGGCTAGAATATATGGAATTGAAAAAAAAAAAAGAAAAAAAAGTATATATATATATAAGCTAGAGTTTGAAACAGCAACTTTAATGCAAAAGGAAGCAGCAAATCAATCAAATTGAACAGCAGAAATTTTTTTTAAAAAAAAAAATATAAGCTAGGGTTTGAAACAGCAACTTTAATGCAAAAGGAAGCAGCAAATCAATCAAATTGAACAGCAGAATTTTTTAT
The DNA here is from genome assembly GCF_002742605.1 of Olea europaea var. sylvestris. NCBI lineage: Eukaryota > Viridiplantae > Streptophyta > Magnoliopsida > Lamiales > Oleaceae > Olea > Olea europaea. The sequence goes on from NW_019263365.1 coordinate 344,062, forward strand.
TTTATTTTTAATACTACAGAATGAAAATAAAAAATTTGGAATCCAGGTGTGAACAGTACCCGTGAACAGTAACACGATTTTTTATTTTTTTTTCAACTAACCCTGAAAATTGAAGAATAAAATTGCTGCCTTTACCAAAATCCTTTTAATTTGTGCTATCCCAACAAAATTTGGGAGAAAAGAAGAGATTTTGGATTGTAAAAGAAAGTACTCAAGATTCGGCTCTGATACCAAATTTGATGCAGCACCAATGGGATAATTAATAAAAACAGAAGAAGATTCAGAAAGAATGGGGGATTAAGGGAAGGGAAAAAAGAAGAATTCAATAGGAGAGGAAGAAAGATGCGCCATAAGCCACCAAATAATTATTGTTCATTCATCAACTGAAAATTATAATGTAAAATAGGTTTAAATAGCTAAGCAACCCTAACAATTTTGGGTCCGAGCCCATACAAGTCCAGATCCTAAATAATAGTCCAAAAGATAAATAAAGCATAACTAAACTAAGTAACGTCCGATGTCCTCATCATAGACAAGTTTGGTCGGACCCAGTACAGTAACAGCCCAGTCCACTTAATGATTACAGGTTGATCCCAGGCTTATTAGTCAGATGTTAGGTTCGAGTTTTTCGTAAAGGTTTGGTCTGAGCAGGTTCATGGCCTCACAGGAAAGTAAAGAAAGGATAAGTTAGACAAGTTTGGTTGGACCCAGTACAATAACAGCCTAGTCCACTTAATGATTACAGGTTGATCCCAGGCTTATTAGTCAGATGTCAAGTTCGAGTTTTTCGTAAAGGTTTGGTTTGAGCATTACAGGTTGATCCCAGGCTTATTAGTCAGATGTCAGGTTCGAGTTTTTCGTAAAGGTTTGGTCTGAGCATGTTCATGGCCTCACAGGGAAGTAAAGAAAGGGCAAGTTAGACAAGTTTGGTCGGACCCAGTAAAGTAACAGCCCAGTCCACTTAATGATTGCAGGTTGATCCCAGGCTTATTAGTCAGATGTCAGGTTCGAGTTTTTCCTAAAGGTTTGGTCTGAGCAGGTTCATGGCCTCACAAGACTTGGATCTACAAGACAAGCTAGGACTAGGGAATAATGACCCCCTACATCCAGGCTGATCCAGAAAAAGCAGCTATCCACTAGGCTTAATTGACATCCAAGTAGTGGGTGTTTGATCAATACTACCCTGACTAGAAACTCATTAAGTTCAGAAGAGGGGAGAGAGAATTAAGGCTTACCAACAAAGCACAACGACTGGGGAGGCAGATCAAGATCACGAATGGAACAGTAGAACAGAGAGCAATTGGCCTGACTGTGGAGAGAAGCCTAATGGGGAATGTGTACTCAGAAATAATATCCGAGGCACACATTAGCTAACCTTATCCCCATAATGCGTACAAATTTTATCAAACACATTTAAACCTGTATCATAAATGCCGTATTATACGAGATAATAAATCTAGCTGACCATAATTTTTCCTTGTGTTGGTTTTAATGTAATAATTTATATATGTCTCGGCAATTAATATTTAAATGTACTAGCATAATGATATTCCTTGCATTGAGAAAAAAGATTACTTTCAATTTATTGAGAAAATAACTGAAAGGAAGATGCTTCAATGAAAAGAATCAACTTTACATTGTTTGAGGTACATGACACTCATCTTTCAATAAATTGCAAAAAATAAAGTTAAACTGCCATTCAAGAAAGAATGTATATGCATTGTGCGTTTTTCTTTTTATTGTTTTGATGGATTTAAACTAAAGAGTAGTTTTAAAAATTACATAGAGGAATTGATTACGTGAAAGCAAAGAGACATTTCTAGTGTAACTAGCAAAACATCCCAATCTAACAAACCAGAGAATGATGAATTGAAAACTCCCCCCCAGAACAAAGCCAGCAACTCACTACTAAAAAGTTCAAATATTGAAAACCTAATGCACCAAGAAGATCTTTTAGATTGAAAATGAGGGGAAATTTCATATATAAAAGATATATGAAACTTCCTGAAACCACAAATTAAATGAATGGCTCAAATTCTTTGCTTTTAGAAAACCAAAAATGAACAGAAAGGGCACCAGAACCATAAGAACAACAGGCAGCAGAAAGAGTGCAAAAGTTTAGACCAGCACATAAGTCAAAATAGTTAAACAACACATAACAAAGTAACAATTTATCAGACGATAGCTGAAAATTACCACAATGAAAAGAAGACAATTCAATTCCAAAAGTACTGAAAGGCAAAATCTATGTAATAACTGTATATGGAAGGAAAAACAAGAAACAGGGTGCAACAGCCACCCGGTATGGAAAAAAATAGTACATGCATATAACTAATTAGCTTCCAAGCCAGAATGACCAAAACAAAGAAAATGTTAGAGAACACTCAGCAAAATAACTCAATATCAGAATTCAAGTTACCCTCTTCCAAAAGATTGGGAAAAAAAATTTAACCTATCTCAAAAAGGAAGCTAATAAAATCCATATTTCAGAAAGGCAAATGATGATCAACTTGTTTTCTCCTCAAATTAATATAATGTCACTAGTATTGTACATCAATTAATGTAAATAGATTCAAGTCGGGGATTTACTCCCTCGGGCCAGACCGGTCTGGATCTTCTGGATCTCTCATATTTTATCTAGTGAATAATCAACTACATGATAGAACACCAAGCGAACCAATGTGTCATGCCATCATCAATAAGAAAAGACCACAGTAATTTTCCAGTTCTTCAGCACCTCATATTTGTCAAGTTCTTCCCACCAACAATCACAATTTGTTCATCTCTTTTGATTTCCTCAACATTGAGAGGGATAAGACAAAGAAGCTTCAAACACGTGCATCTTAAAGCAACACACAGCTCAAAACCTCAAGTGAACCCGATTATCTAAGAAAATGATGCAAATTTCAATGTAGAAAGATGAGATCCTCCCGTGGCTTCTCCTCTTATTGTTCTGAATACAAATAAATATCAGTTTATTAATTGATACAACTTGTAAACATCCAAGTGATATGAGTTGCAAGTGAGTTTCCCCAATTTAAATGTAAAGTTTCGTCACATATAAGCAACTCAAAGAAATTGCAAAAACAAATATAAAGTGTTAGTACCTGAAATCGCATGAGTACAAATTGACTTGTCATTTCACGACAATATTGCATAAATGCAAATTTAACAAACTGCCTATTCTGTGATAGAATTTCCTGTTCTTCTTGGTAATTAACGGTTTAAAACTAAGTCATGCAGGTTAAATGACACATCTATCTATATTCTGGAGCTCTCATATGAATCGACATGGAATTTTATGTGAGATATGAAAAAGTGAATGTTATGTGCAATACTGTAACTTAATTATTTCTGCCTTAAACTACAGCTAAGAATCCTATGTCAGTTTCTTGGTACATTAATAGTATTAGAAACTAGATAATAAATTAGAAAAGACAGTATTATTTATGCACATCTCAAAGGAACTAGGAGCATTAAATTGTAGAAAATAATTAATTTTACTTCAAGTATAACCATGAGAGCTAAATGCAGAAATATTTTTTGCTTGGAAGTTAATCGCTAGATATTTTCTCCCTTGAAGATCCATTAGAACACAATGGGTTCCCATTCCCAGTTTATTTAATTGTTCAAATTTTATAGTTCACAAGTCCACCTGGCCAAAATTATAGTTTGTAGGCTTAACTACTTTAGGACAAAAATTTAGCACATGCAAGTTAGAAAGCTCTCCAATCATTCAACTATCAAAAAGCCATGACAAATTGCAATTCTCAGCACATAAACTAAAAAAGACAATGACCAGTGGAATACTTGTGCACTGTTAAAGTGCCATACGAAGCATTTTAATATTAGAAGAGGAAGTAGAAGTTCAAGAGCATGGGCATGAATAAGAAATACAATTGACAGCATAATAAGCATGAAAAGGGAAATGTTAAGAGAGGTACACTCTAAACATGACAAAAGAGGATAATCTACTCTATGGAAAAAACAGATAAAAGATCATCTTTTTCTAATTACAGCAGTCACGCTGAAAGCATATTTAACATGCAATAAGCATACTGGGGTCCTTGGTTCCATGGAACAAAATGAGCATAAATATAACGACACCACAAAATAATATATGAGACCTTGATCTCTAGCACGCCTTTTCTCTTCTAGTTGTCTAATAAACTGGCTCTAAAGATGCATCCAGAGATGGAAAAGAGAATGTCTTAACACATTTGGTTCTCTTACAAGTGCATTTATAGAAGTGCAATGAAAAAACATCAAATCTGGAGGGACATTCATTATAACCTGATTACCCGAAACAAAAATGAACAAGTTAAATAACAAAATAAGAACAATAAGTGCAGATACACTTAAATGCTATCGCTTGATAATTTCCTTTAATACTTCTCAGTCTTCTGTTTAGAGAAATAATACTACAGAAGAAACCTTTTAATTTATGTACCTACTTGCTTTTGATTTCGGAAAAAAACTTTCCTTTAACCAACTGTGAATCCCTTCAACAAAAAAATATGTATCGCTATGTTATATTTAAATGTGATTGCACGAAGAAAGTGGTATTATTTAGTCATAAAAAAGCCTCTTTCTAGAGGCCCTGTTGATCAGTCCATAAAGTTTGTCCAATTCTCTATCAATGCATTCTTTACCAAGAAACAACACTTTCAAAAAAATTATAATCATCTTCATTGTAGAACACAAGAACCAAACCCCACCAAGCAATGTATCATTTTCGGTACCAACTCAGTGCTGCATGAAACTCAGGAAAAAAATAATCAAAATCCACGATGTAAATGAAGAAGTTTCAGTGAGAATAGGTGAAATACTCCATTGAAAGCTATCTAAAGCTTGTTCCCCTTGGGCATCTTAATTTTTTGCAAACATATAAGCATAAAAATTCAATTACTCATTCAATAGCAATAAGTAACTTAAAATTATTTAACTGTAATTAATAAAAATTGGATGAATGAGCTCGGAGACAACCAAAAAAAATATAATTATATGATAGCAAAAAAGGAATATCTACCGTGAACACCTCAAGCTAATGTTATATACCCGATGGTAAGAATCCTGAAATAAGAATTAATGACTCCAGGGTAAACTACTCTAGAAGAAAAGAAAAACATTCTAGTGTCAAGGCTACATTTCATGGCAGGAAGATATTAGGTACCCCTCCAACTAAGGAAATCCAAGGTCTTACAGATGCAATTAGGCTTTAATCATATCTGTTCCTCGAAGGCCTCAAGATCACCTTAACCAACATAAATCAAGGGTTCATACTTAAAATAGAATTAACATTACTAGGAAAGTAAGTCTCATAGTTCCCGTAATCAGCATAATTAAACTAAAGAGTCCCATACGAGACCTTAAGTTTATAAAGAATCACCTAGCAAGATAAGAGAAATTAAATGCCTATATAAGGGTAGTTTTCTAAAATGAAAATTCTAAAAGGGTAAATTAACCTAAAGTTGTGGTTTCCTTATTGGAAAAAGGAGAACCACCAAAGATTAGACTACATATCTTAAGGGGAGGTTAGTTTGTGAAGAATGCCTAACTTTTCCAATGCTTTGGATAAGACTCGATAAGGTTTCTAAAATTGAAGAGGTTTTCTACAACACCACCAATAAGTAGCACTTCTAAGGCTTCCTATAGTTCATGGGGATTCATGGTCTACCTATATGCCAACAAAATTAAGTTTTTACTCATCCACACATTGAATAGGAAACGGTTCTTAAGGTTGTGCACCAACAAGCTATCATTACCTAAACTTGAAACTAGACCGAATAATATGACTACAACCTAAATAAGTGAAGTTCGCATTTCGTTCCGTACAACAAGTGCACTGGATTAAGATTGTGAAAACCCAAAAATGGTGCCAATAATGCAATATATAATATAACATTTATGTAACATGCAATAGGAAGAAGATCAAATAAGAAACAGAGAAAATGGAGACAAGGGTTGAGAAGCGCAGCACTTCATGTAGTAGGAAACCTTATTAGAAATTACAGTCAGTCTTTAAGAATCTTGGCACCTGTATGAATAATCATTAATCTTTTATGTAAACAAATCAAGCCTGTGTTCGCGTTGAATTCCTGAGGGAAATTTAATAATGTATCCAGTGTTTAATCATGCATATCGCTTGAGACTAATTTAGGAACCAGAATAAGCCATTTCACTCAATTGCATATCCGAATTCAAAAATAGCACAAATCATTAAAGATGTGTTAAAAAAAGGTATCTCTCTCCATTAAGATACTTTTTGCACTCACTTGCATCCAATTGCATTTTTTATTGCCTCTTAAATAATAGAGAACTTTCTTACACGGAAAGACTATTTCATTCAATGCATGTGTACTAACAAGCAGGAGAAGCTTTACTAATGCTGATAAACTGAAACATGATAGATAAATTATAGAAGCAACAAAAACAATATCAAGATACACCAATTCAAATCCAAATTATAAGAAGGTAGTTTCTTAATGTTCAGCAGCTAACATTATTATTCTGGTGAAATTTTTCATTTACTGCCACCACTTGATTCCACCTTTACCTCCACCTTTGCCGCATCAACAGGAACAGTGTCCATCATGACCTTTGGAACAGAGAAACTGAAATCTGAGGTGGACAAATCCTTAAACTCCGGATTTTCTTTCAGAAATGATGCAACTTCAGTACCTGCCCTCAATTTCCTACCATTGGGAGCAATATAGTAACAATCAAGTTTTGAAAAATCTTTCCTCAGCACCAATCCTCTATGGAATCCCGGAGGAGTTTTGGGCAGATTTGGCTTGTCAACAACCCATACACGTGAATTATCATACTCCATATCAGTAGGATCATTGCAAGAGACATTAATTTTTTTAGTGCAGACAAACGGATCTTCAACAAATTTTTTTCTGATTTCCTCATACTCTTCTTGGGTTGGAATTATCCTCCACTTGAAACAATCCCGACATTGCACACTCCATACGTTAATAGAGTTGCGAGGCGCAGCGGTGCGAGGCACCCCTGAACGCTGAAACAAGAATGATATAATTATTTAAGAAAAAATTCAGTAAATATAAATGATCATACTGATTTTATCTATTTTTTTCTTTCATTTTTTTTGGGGGGGTGGGGGGCTGGATTCATAAATCTAGCAGCTGCATAAAAGGGGGTTTGGGAAAAAAAATACTATCTACTATTAGAAACAGCTCACCAAGAGAATAAGAAATCGAAACAAATTACCGCATTAAAAATCTCTTCTGAAATCAGTTAGTGCTAAATAACAAAAAATGAGGAATTACATGTAGATTTTCTGAGACACGTTCAAATCAGTTAGTATCGAATAAATCTCTTTTTGCACTCAACTTGTCCTAGGGTTTAGAAACAAGACTCATAATGTATGTGTCTGTGTCAGTGTATAAACTAAAATTAAGGAAAATCCTTGGACTAGGGTTTAAAACCCAAAAACAAACGAAGGGAAAAAAAAAAAAAGATTCTGACACGAAATCCTCCAACGAAACATCAATTACAGTCAGATCAAGAAAAAACACAAAATTCAAACGGCGAATTTCTTTAACGGTGTAATTCATACGATCATATATAAAACTTACACCCGGTTGGTGGGTATGAAATCAAGGAGAATACCTTCATCGGTGTTTTCTCGGCCTTGATCTTCATATTCGAATGGTCCGTATTTTCTATCCTCTCCGTCGGTGTAATTACTAATTTCTTCTTATCACTCCCTGAAGGCGCACGTGGCTATTGCAACCCTATTTCCATGGTTTAGGGATGTCAACTTTCTATAAATTACTAAAAAGTATCCCTATTTCGAGCTGTGTTCACTTTGGGCCTTACAAATTGATTGACAAATGATGGCAGGATTAGGCCTGGGAAAAAAAAGGAGTAAACCGTCTAAACCAATCAAATCAAACCAGTTCGTGTCGATTTGGGTCGGTTTGATTGAATCTATTGGTTTTGTTTGATTTTTTTTAAACACCATATTGGGTAGGTTTTGTTCATGTTTGGTTAATGGTTCGAAGCCTCAAACCGGTGGTGAACCTAACTGACCCAAACAACTAACATGTTATAATTTTTTTTCTTTTATGAAAATCACAAATTCAATTCACAATTGACAACCCTAATCTCATACGCAATTGCTTGCTCAAATCTCTTGATTCTCTTTCGGTCTCTACAATTTATGTACCAATTATATTTGAGTGAGAAATTAGAGTTGAGAAAGAACCTTACTACTCAACGTCAAAGAATTTCACTTACTATAGACACTTGAACATACATTCAAAATATAAATTATATGTCTCTTACAACCAATTACATTGACTCTAACTAGATGCTTAAGAAAGGAATTTTGAACTTTTGTGTGATATCTAATCAAGAGGGTGAAAACCATTGGCGAGGTTATAGAAAGTTGCTTGCAGCAATAGGGCCTTGATAAGGTGTTTACAATCACATTGGACAACACTAGTGTAAATAAAACGGCCATTTCAAAACTTAGAAGAAAGATGATCAGTTGGGGTAATGATGGGTGTGTTTCAGATGGCAGATACTTGCACATGAGATGTTGTACACATATCGTTAATTTGATAGTGTGTGAGGATTGAAGGAAGCACATGATTCAATAGTTAGTATTCATAATGCAATGAAGTATGTGAAATCCTTACCTACTAGATATGAAAAATTTTAAGAGTATGCAATTAAAGAAAAGGTTGAGAGCCTATTTGGAAAGGACTAAAGTATGATTTTAATTTAAGTTAAAGTCAAAAAAATCAATATTAACCACATTTTTCATGAGTTCCACAACTTTTCAACTACACATTTCAAAAATTTCTATCACAATTTACTAAAAAATCTAATTTTAATCGCCACCAAACACCATCTAAATCAAAATCACTTGTGTATCTAGATATGTCTACAAGGTAGAAATCCACCTATTTAATATTTGAGGTCGTTTGGAAGTACCAAGAAGCTTTTGAGCGCTTAGAAGAGGAGGATTGACATTACTATAGTTATTTTTGAGAGGATGATGGTGGTAGAAAAGGAGGTGGACCTCCTTTAGTAATTGATTAGGAAAATGCATCTATTTTTGTCAAATTTCTTAAAAGGCTTTTATGAAATATCACTTTAAAGTTGAGTACTTCATTACATGTTAACACCATAGTTTATCTTTATGAAGTATGTTCACTTGTAGCAAATTTGGTAGCTTGGAGTTTAAGTGAAAATTATCCTCTAGGTGAAATGGCTACTAATATGAATAGGAAATTTGTTTAAGTATTGGGAAAATATGGACAATATCAATCAAAAGTTGTTGATTGCTACCGTGTTTGATCCAAGATATAAATTGAATTATTTCAGAATACTTTTTATGATATCTATAAAGATAAAAAGATTGGCTAATACGATGACCCAAACATTGAAGGAAATTTTGTTTTCTATTTATGATTGATATGTGATGTATGAGGGAAGTCCAGAAGGCAATCTAGTATCGATGGATACATTTGCAAGTGTGTTATCTTCTACAAGTCAAATCAATTCTTGCTCATACTACCAAGTTTAAGGAACGGCAATCAGTGAAAGATTTAGTTGAGATAAAAAATGACATAAAAATATTTTTATTGGATGCTTGTGAAAATATAGAGAAGGAATTTCATGGCCTTGATTAGTGGAGGACACATGGAAGTAAGTATAGAACATTGTCCAAACTAGCAAAAGATGCGTTGGCAATTCAAGTGTCTCTACGGTGGTTTCAGAAAGTGCTTTTAGTACGAGAGAAAGAATTCTAGACCCATTTAGTAGTTCTTTAACTGCTAGGATGGTCGAGGTTTTAGTTTCCACTCAAAATTGGCTCAAATCTACTCTAAGCGAAGGCAAGTTTTACATGGAGGATGTGGAGTATTATAATAAACTGGATGAAGGTAATTAACTATTTCATTAAATGTGTTTACATGTGTTTCAATTTCATTTACTATTAATTTAAACATTTTATTTTAGAGCTTTCGGAATCAATGAAAACGGATGAAGATTCCAACATCAAAGATAACTAATTCATTTGATGTGTTTGCGTAAGGTAATTTTATTATTTTCGTCTCATTTGATCGTAGCTTTACAATGAAATATGATCCAAGTTACCACGTATTGTAAATGAAGGTGATTCAAAGTGATGGCCTGTTGAACGACTTTTGGAATTTGAATTTTACTTTCCTAAACATTTTATTTTCCTAGAGTCTAGACATTAGATGTTATAAAAATTTATTTTTTGTGCTCGAGTTTCTTTCTTGTAACATAAAATTTAGTTTCTTAGTCTTAGTCTTATGCTTTGTTCTGGTTATTTTCTTAGTCTTGGTTTTGGATTGTGCTTAGTTCTGGTTATTTTCATTTTGATCGTATCCTTCCTTCTATTGAGATGGAAGAAATAAATAATTGACATGTTTAGCAGCTCATATTTAATTAAGTGTAGTAAACGTAATTTGGCATTTCTTTCATTCTTATGGATATCTACATATCCATGTTGATAAAGATGAACTATATAGGGATGGAAAAAAGCTTGATGAAGATTCGATTTGGTTATGGTTATGTGCTAGTTCTTGGCTGTGTCAGTGTGAGTGGTCAAATTAAATGACATATATTATTTTTTGCATGACTTTCCATTTTTACGATGCAATATGATTTAAAAGTCTAATCCGACTAATCAAACCGATTTGGTTCGATTTAAGAGGTAGAATGAGTTGGTTTATACTGAAATTTTTCCCAACCAACTAATTTGGTTTCGGTTTCAAATTGGGGTCAAAACAACCTAAAGCAAACTACGTCTAGGCCTAGGCACAATTACAATTTACATACGTTGAAATTTGAAACCCTATAAATAAACATCAACACTATTGAGTAGAATACATGTGTTATTGGCCGTCAACATCCTACGATTAAAGATCATGTGCCCACTTATACATATTATTGTATAAATATATTTTATACTGAAATCTTTATTACAAGATTTCTCCCTTACATGTAAAACAAACGTAGGTGTCCCCATTACTTGTGTCAAAATGTACGGGCCAATTTGAACCGGCCCACTCAAGTCATGACGGGGCACAAATTGAACCAATTATTGGATTAGCCTTTCTTTCAATAGATTCTGATGCTTCAGCTTATTCGAACTTTAGATTTGAAAATTAAGGTCGTGACTCAGAACTCTCCGTTGATACGACATGCTATTTTTTCCATTCATTCCCTTTCAGGATCAGTCGCGGTCTTCCAAACTTTACCGATGGTATGGACGAATTCATCGCTTCATCCAAATGTGTAAAAGATTCTAGCCGCACTTAAAAGCCGAGTACTCTACCGTTGAGTTAGCAACCCGAAGAAAATATAAAAAATTTAAACATAATTTAAATATTCAAATTAAAGGGTGTGAAGATACAATCTAAATCCATTATCAATTAAATAATGAGAAAAGAAATTAGACGAGGTAATCAAACAATTGAGCTAAGAAATCTAAAAAAAAAAAAAACAGATTTTCTAATCGCTCGCCCATGAAATATCACGACACAAGAGAAGGGAAAGTGCAATAGCAACCGTTAAGCTTTACTACCGTGCCACTAGCAAGTCGGGTCATAGTCGGCCCACTATAAAATATATTGGCCCAAGGGATCGCTGCAACCCAAAAAATCGATGGGTGGTCCTCGGATCGGACCAGACCACCTTTAAAAGAGTGGTCATTTGGCCACTTCTCTAATAATAAAGTTGTCATAGTATTTTTCGAAAATAAATTGATTCGAGTTTCTTTTATAAAACTAAGCCTTGTTTGGTGGCCATATTTTCAAGAAAACATTGTTTTGAATAGTAATTTTATTTAAGAATGCACAGTTAAAAAGTAAGGAAAGTATTGGTTTTATATGCAAAATAATTTATTGTGTCAATGTGTGGTTGAAAATGAGTATATAAAAAAAATGGTTTTAAAAGAATGGAAAACAAAGAAAGGCCAAGTAATTAACTTTAAATTTACGCTAATTATCTTATAGAATTGTTCTACCGAACCTCAAATCGTTTTCGAGAATACTTTGTTCAACTTGCATCAAGTATATAGCTCGCCTTCCTAACCTAAAGAGCCAAAAGTCTGATTTTGACTATGGTTGAGTCCTGCAGACGTACTACTCTCAATCAAAACATTTTCTCGTTGTCTTTTCTTATTCAATTGAGAGTTCTAGGTTATTGTGTATTTTGGAGGTAATAAAATTATATTTTCAACAATCATCTTATATAATTATCATTAACAGACTTAAAAAATTACACGGATTTCTAACTTTGAAAAAAAAAAATCAACAATTCTTTACAACTAAGTGACTTCAGTTTAAGTATATCCCAATTAAGTTGGCATATACTTAATGTTAATTACGCGTAACATTATCGAACTTTGTGCCAAATTTCCACCAGGTCACGAAATTTTAAAAATTACCCCGTTAATTACTGAATTTTGTAATTCGTTATCCCATCCATTATTAAACGAATGGTTAAAAATTTGACGAATTTGTTGAGAATTGCATATGTGGCAATCTATTCCAAGTGGTGAGCTTCAGTTTTTAAATTACCATTGAAGTGGACGCCAAGTGGAAAATCGTTTATTTATACAGGTTTCATACATTTGAAGGGAATTAATTTTATTTATAAAATTTTCATACATATAGAACAATACCAAACTCAAAATTCAATAAAATCTGTACCCTTAAATAACCAAATTTATGCTGCAATAAGCATATCATAAAACAAAAATAACTAAAGTCAATTAATTACAAATTCAATTCCTAATTACATATGACAACTATTGAATTTTCATTTCAATTCATTGATTCAATAATCAACTCTCGATTACATATGACTACAGTCCAAAGCGAGATGACATTAATCTGATAACTTAAATCCAAAAAACAAAACAAATAAAGCCAGCCTACTTTTGAGTTCATACAATCTTACTTTTCAATCCAAAATTGCATTTCATCAAAAACATGGACAACTTACTCTGCAGTTCAGACTAAAAGATAGTAGAGATCCATCATACTTTGCAGATAAAAAAAATTATTGTACCTTTTGTTATGTCCCTTCTCTATGCAAATCGAGCATATCACGTACATAACACCAGAGGCGTATTTAGGGGGGCTGGGCTGGACTGGACTGTAGCCCCCCCCCCCTTCCTCAGGTCCAATAGCTTTTTTTGAGGTTTTTTTTTTTTTGGTAAAAAATCAGTTTTTTATGTGTAATTTTTTTTTTTTTGGCATAGTAATCCGGTTTGAAATTTTGTAACCTGATCTTGGATTCGCCCCTACATAACACCACTCTTCTTTGTTGAAGATTATGAGTACGACTAAGATACTTCCTGCTCTTCAGGTCCTTTTCTTCTTCAGCTTTCATCAATTTGGTATTGTTTCATATGCATGAAACTTGTATAAATAAAATTGATGTCCAGTATCATATGTATGAAACTTACACAAATAAATGATTTTTCCACTTGATGTCCACGTCAATAGTATTTTAAAAGCTGAGGTCCACCAATATATTTCCATGTACACAATTTCGTCAACCAAGTTAACAAATTTGTCAATTTTTTAGTTGTTCATTGAATGAATGATGAATGAGCAAATGGAAGAACAATTGCAAAGTTTAGTAATTAACTAGGAATTTTTAAAGTTTAGTGAACTGGTAAAAACTTTACGCAAAGTTTAGTGATAATTAAGGTAATTGGTTGGCACTTAATTAACTATAATTTAGTTGTTTAAATTATTATATGTTTGCGAATTAATCTTCTACGACTTTTTTTTGCTAGGTTTTTGAAGTCTTCAATGATATAGTTAATCATTTTATCTTGCATTCTTCTAACTATGAATATTCAATATTTCATGTATATAAGAGCTTCTAAAATGTCTTTCTTGAGCATTGACCTTCTTTCATCCAATACCCTGCCATCTACATTAAAAGTAGACTCGAATGCCAATATTAATAATGAAACTGTTAGTAGACACTACACTAAAAAAGGGCTATTGCAACGGTCAAAAAACGTTGCAAAAAGTCATTTGCAACGTTTGAGCGTATGTTGCGAAGTTTGATGTTGCTGTTGAGGTAAGACTTTTTACAACGTTTATTGCAACGTGTGCTAAACGTTGCAATAGACTAGGTTTTTGCAACGTTTGCTAAACATTGCAATAGACAGCATTGGAAAGATGTTGTAATAGCCTATCTATTGCAACATTTTTTAAATGTTGCAATAGCCTATGAATTGCAGCGTTTGTTAAACATTGCAATAAATAGGCTATTGCAACGTCTTTCCAACGTTGCAATATCTAATTCACATTTTTTTTTATCTATGCTTAATACTACTAAAAATTCTGTTCTTTGATCAAATAAGTCATTCAAAACTAACAAACAAAATAATAAACTAACAAACACATTACTCATTAAATTTGTACAATATTCAACACATTATCTCTTCCAAAATAAAATTAAGAGTCTCCAAACATATACTACCAAAATGTAAATAGGAAACTACAAAAATCGAAACTTAAACTAGAAATCGTCGCATGTTACTTGATCAATACCATTGCCATTAAGAGTCTAATACCTTAATCAAGAAGTCTAATACTACTCTTTGGCCAAGCAATAGTACTTCTCATGGCTTCACTAAGAGTACGGAATTCATCTGTGGGTCTGTATAGGGTCAAAATACCCATATAGACTTCCTCAACCTAAACCTTCCAACAGTGTCGATCGAGTGGCAAGTGATGCACATTTGCCCTTGGATTTGTTGTGGCAATCTTCCCTTTTGCTACGACTTCTTCCTCCTCAAATATGTATCAATGCAACAGTTGACATCTTGCATTTATCTTGGGAGTAGTACTTCCTTGGACACCACTTCCTTGGTGTGACTACAAATTCATAATAAACAAAAAGTATTCTTTTTAAAATTAGAATGCTACAAACTAAATATATATTAAATAAACATTTAATAATATAGAAAATGGAAACCTGAGTAAAAGCATTTGAATTCCTATCCTCCACATTCTGTATAATGATACAAAAATTACAAAAGTTATTATACATGTAATTGGCTATATAAAGCTATATAATCATGAAATGTATAAAAAGTAACTACTTATAACCTGCTGAGAAACCTTGATAAATGCTTCCATTTTTTCTTCTAATGCCCTCATCCTTTGTGTCTGAATCTGTACTTGGCTTTCGAGTTCTCTAACTCTCCCACTACTTTGTATTTGTCCATGCACCTTTGATGGTACAACTCCAAATTTGAGTCCCCTAACTCTCCCATGACGTTTGGGACCTAAAACTCGAGCTATAGCATCATCACGGATGGAATCTTCAGCAGGCGTATCGGAAATTGATGTGGCACAATCTTCAATCATTTTCTACACTTGTGGAACTCAAATCAAATACTAGCAAGTGATACAACTAATAAATCAAATTATGCTTAATTGAACATTGGTATAATACACATACCAAAGTTTCGGCAACTGCTTCATTAATTGGGTTTCCATCTTTTCTGAGATGTCCATATTTCCATGCTTCTATTCTTAATCCTTTTAATTGTGGATTCTTTTTTTTTATGCAGTACAAATGTATTAATCACATAAATTGAAATTGGACAATTCAAGTAAGAAGACATGATATATTTGTAAAAAGTAACATTTCATAGGCCACACGTGGATAACCCTTTCTACCCATAGTATTGAAGACATTTTTCATGATCAAAAATATACTATTGATTTGGGATTATTTTATTCTCAAAAATCGGGATCTACTTTAGTGGGATATGCAGATGCATGTTATCTCTCTGATCCACATAAAGATAAATCACAAACAGGTTATGTGTTTACAAGTGAAGAAGCAACTATATCGTGTAGATTTGTGAAGCGATCATTAACAGCAACACCATCAAATCATTATGAAATTATTGTAATCCATAAAGTAGGCCTAGAATGTGTATAGTTAAAGAACATGATCCATCATATCCAAGTATCGAGCGAGTTAACTTCAACAAAAGATATTCCAACATTTTGTATTACGACAATGTAGCTTTTATTGCATAACTCAAATGAGATTATATCAAAGGTGGTGGAATGAAGGATATTTCTTAATTTTGAAAATATTCAGAATAGTTCAGAATTGTACTCACCGACAACTTTGAATTCTTGGAAACGAAGGTACATCCACTCATATTGGGCTTTGGAAATGATTATAGTCCCCTGATGATCAGTTAAATTTTTCTGAAGAATCCGTGGATCTTTCTTAGTGAGGTATTCAATTTCCAATCCATCGTGACAACGATGACAAAAGAAGAAATACTTTTGCAAGATTCTATAGGGATTCTTTGTTTCCTTCTTTTATTATATGTCGCAGACATTTTGAGACAATATGAATATTAGCATTAAGTACCCCATACAAATAGTTTTGCAGATATGTTAAATACAGCGAACTCAAATTTTATGATATTTGTCATTTGATTAACTATACAAAAATATACAATTAGTTTAAAAAATATGAATAAATATCACATAATAGTTAATCAAGTAGTCAATATTAACATGATATAAGTTACGTGTTTTTCTTTGAAAAAACACTAATTTAAGTTAATGTTCTTCGAAACATGTGCTACTTTAAGAGCATATTGTATTTTACTATTACTTCTTCAAGAGTAATATGTAAATATTTTTTTGAAATATTGAAAAATATAATTCATGATCTTCGGGAATAAGTAATTGGCATGATCCGAGCTAGGCGCCAAATTCTCAATTATTTGGCAATTGTTGGAGGTTTGTTAAATACCAAGATTCAAGCTCATTTGGAGCCTAAAACGGATTGATAAAGATGACAAATCTCATGATCAAGCTTTGAAATTCAAAATGTGGGAATTAACATGCAATGTAAGTGGAAAGAGACTAAGTGCAAAGTCGAATTTAATCACAGCCAATGTAATCAAGCATCGACGTTACCGAGCTACAAAGAATGATGTTGCAACCTTAAGGTTGAGTTACATGTTAGTCATAAGGGCAAAATCATGTTCGGTGCATTGGATTCAATGTTTTGGAATATATATGAAAAAACAAGCAGCGTGTATTAAAGCGGGCATAACTTTTAGCTCGGGTGTTGAATTTTTGTCCATGAATACAATCCGGAATTGTCACAAAATTCTTCACAAGGGAAAAGAGGTTTCAAATTTAATACCATGCTACTACATAGTATAAAAGACGTGACCGCATAGACCATTTCCAAGAACAAATTGAAGGATTTCAAATGAACTATGCGACCGCATAGTGTATTTCAAGACGCGAAGTTCTATTTTCTCACGAGTTACCTAATTTCCCTAGGATTCTATTTTATTTGGTATTTTGTAATCTTGGAAGGATAATTTTCGTATTAAGCTATAATTTTAGAGTTCTATTTCTTTCCAAACTAGTTTTTAGGTTTTAATATAAATAGGGACTTTATTTCATATTGTAGAGAACAAGACTTTTCATATGAATAAAAATTGAGGTTTTCTCATAAAGCTTTGCTTCAATTTTCCTTGTACTTAAATGGAAAAATTATCGAACTTATCAAGGGATTAATTTCCTTGTAGCGTTCAAAACCATTGGGTGTGAATTAAAACACCTGTAATCAAGAGGTTTTACAATCTTCGTTATTGTAGGGTTTTTTGGTTCATCGTTTTGAAATTTGAATCCACAAATAGGAGTGAGATTTTGAGGCTTTGTAATCAAGAGGTCGTTGGTTTAGTATACCTTTGGTTGGTTGGTTTATCGTTTAGAAGTTAAATCCTAAACATTGATTGTATTTGGGGCGTTCTTGGGATCTGGTGTCAATTCTTGTGGCTTCAATAGTAATTGTGCTAACTGGGTTCCCATAAGTAATACTCTTCATGAATATTAATTATAATGTTGTATTACTTCGCGAGTAACAACGAAATATATGTAATAGACAAATTTGCGATTAATATTCTTCTAGAATATTAATTATAATGTTGTGCTAATTTGGGAGCAATGGCATGATAAATTATCAATTTAAAATTTTAGAATATAATTAAGACAATACTGAAAGTTGCATAGAGATTAATGTGTGCACAGTAATAATAATGAATTATAATAATTAATTGATTTTGTGGGGGAGAGAAAGAGAGAGATTTTATGCACGCTCAAAAAAAAAAAAAAAAGAAAATAAATATAACTTTACGGGGAAGAGAGAAATTATGGGATGCAAAAAATATGGGTAACGAATGAATGACTTATCGACAGTGAGCCACCATTTGGTCCTCATTAAATTAAATTTTATTTCTCTCTCTTATTTTCAATCATATAATCTTTCATTAAATAATATTACACATAAATCAAAATTTTTGTTCTTCTTTTTCAACTATCAATTCTTCAAAAATACTATTCCAACTATTAAAATTTGAAATAATGGGAGCCTAATTCTTTTAATTAACGTGCAATATTCTAGGATTTGACTAATTATTTTCTTTAACCTAAAAGAAAAATCATGATTGTAGAAAACTAATTGATACACAAATTGCTAAAATAAATGTAGTAAATTCATTTTGAGGTATATGTAGGGCTGGAGAAAACTCCCGAACCGAACCGACCGAACCGAACCCGAAACTAACAGAACCGGACCCGACGGTTCTTCTCAAATTAAATATCCGAATGGGTATTTGAATCAAGAACCGACGGGTATGGTTCGGTTCTCGATTTTAGGCTAAGACCCGAAGAACCGAATAAAAATCGAAACTCCGTAATTTTTTAATTAATTTATTTTAAATAAGTAAAATTATTTTATTTTTTTCTAAATAAATTTGCTAATTAGTGAATTTAGTTCAAACAACAAAATATGATTTTCCTATTTCTAATTTTCAGTTCAAAATCAACTTAATCAAATTGACCTCAATTTGATCCAAATCTGTTATTTTACTGTAGTATCGTTTCTACTGAGAAAATCAAATTAAAATTCTACAACATCTCTCTTAATTATTTTGAACTCGCTATCTTTCTCTTTCTATGATTTTAATAATCAAATTTATGTAGAATTCAGCAAAGAGAGACATGAAATACATAAAATTGAACTACGTTATTTTGTAAGAGCTAATATTGAATATATCATTAATTAAATTAACGTAACTTTGTATATATTAAAAAAATTAATTATAATACAGAACCGAACCGAACCGAACCCGAACGGTTCCGTAATTAAATTTGGACCCGACGGTTCCACTTACTAAATACTCGAAAGTCTTGGGTTGGTTCAGTTCTCGTTAGAATCGAACCGAATTGGACCATGTCCAGCCCTAGGTATATGTGTATAGAAAAAATTCACATATCACCAAATTAGTTTATGCACATGTGATAGATGATTATGCTTATAAAAAATTATTACTTTCAATAGACTTTGAAGAATTAAGCTTTCATGCTATAATGTATTATGAAAAAATAGAGAAAGAGAAGAGAAAATAAAAATTAATAGATTTGTGTGTTTTATTAAGAATCAAAACGCTATATCCATATAGAAGAATCGAGGATACAACGATAATAATTTCTAAAATTGTAGGAGTACTATAGTTATTCACTAATGAACTTACCGTTTACAACAACACTTTAGTCCATATTCATTTTCAACTACATGTGCATATAATAAAATATTTTACAGGTAAACCCATTTTTTCAACATTTTAACCACATATTTTTCAAAAAATTACTATTCAAAACTTTTTTTTTTTATCCAAAATAATGGCGATCAAACAAAGGCTAAATATCAATAAAATGAGGAGTCATTGGTTAGGTCAAAATTTGAATTGTGTTTACAACTATAAATCAATTCTCCTTTTGCAATCGAAATTTGGGAATTTTACCCTTAATTTAGTAGTTTTAGATCTTGACAAAGATATTTTAATCTATTATTGCAAAATAGGCCACTTAAATTTTATGTAGAATATTACTTTCGTCTCATAAAGATAAATTTGATTTCATCTTTCGTCTATCTCAAATTATAGGCCACTTTCTTTATTGAAAAAAAAAATATATTTTCTAATATGTCATATTTAATATATATTATTATCAATAAATATAAACTAATAATATTTAAATCATTAAAAAATATCTACTCAACTATAATTATTATTTTTAATTGTTGCAAAAGGGATGGTGGATGTAGTATTATTTTACTTGGCAAGTTTAGCCGTTTAGGCTATCTAGTCAATTCCCCCTCCCAGTCATGACCAATGATTTATGAGAAACCCTTCAAAAACCCTAATTTCATATAAGTCACGAATTCAGAATATGAATAAAAGCCCCATATTTTTTAGTTTACAGTGATGAATCGACTGTGGGGAGTATTTCGACTTAGCGAAATGGAAATTTTCCTCCACAAATGCCGAAAAATTACTTCTTATTCATTCAAAACCCAAAAAATAAATCCAAAGCCCTCAATCCAATTACCTTATGTCCGAAAATATTGTAATTCGAACCAAACAATATGGTCAGATATCATAACGCTGTTTTCTGACAAGTGGAGCACTGATTCTGTTTATTCAAAATTGAAGCAAGATTTGAAGGACAAGGTTTCAAAATTGAAAGACGAGATTTTGATGCAAAATGATGATGTGGAGAAGATAGGGAAAGTGTTAGAAGAAAATGGGGTCGAGTTGTTTAGGAATTATTCTGATGGATCTGCTGTAGTGGAGCTCTACTCTCAGCTAAAGCCTTCGCCCCATCTAGCTTTGGAGGTGCTCTTTTTTGTTTCTATATACTCCTTTTGTTCATAGTAATGAAATTTTGGGTACCTAACTATGATATGATTGGTGTTAGTATTTTATTTTTTATTTTTTGCTCGATATATTTTAGTAATTATTATTACACTGGGTTCTTAATAACAGAATTAGCTCCATGAAATGCTTACTGGCAGATTTTAAATTGGCGAAGGAAACAATTGGACTATGCCTCTCCTATGACCGCAGAGGAGTATGCAAAGGGAATCACTATGGCTGGTAGATCTAAGAATGTTGATCTTGCAATTGAGTTATTTAATGAGGCTGCCAATAAACAGCTAAAAGCAGCATCTATATATAATGCACTCATGAGTGCTTACACATATAACGGTTTGGCCATGAAATGTCAGTCATTGTTTCGGCAGTTGAAGAAAGAAGCCACATGTACACCGACAATTGTAACATACAACATTCTTATTTCCTCTTTTGGCCGTTTGATGCTTGTAGATCACATGGAAGCGACTCTTCGAGAGATAAAGGATTTAAATCTCTCCCCAACTGTCAATACGTACAATGGTTTAATCGCTGGGTATATTACAGCATGGATGTGGGAAGAAATGGAAAATACCTACAGGATCATGAAGGCAAGTGGTATCAAGCCTGATCTAGACACTGATTTGCTGATGCTTCGAGGATATGCACACTGTAGTAAGCTGGAAAAGATGGAACAGGTTTATGAGATGGTAAGAGATCATGTCAATCAAAAGGAGGTTCCGTTGATTAGAGCCATGATATGTGCATATTGTAAGAGCCCTGATATCAATAAAGTTAAGAAGATTGAGGAATTGCTCAGACTAATCCCGGAAAATGATTATAGACCTTGGTTAAATGTGCTCTTAATTTGTGTATATGCAAGAGAGGATTTATTAGAGCAAATGGAAAATTCAATCAATCAGGCTTTTGAACATAATGCATCCATCACAACTGCTGGTGTGATGCGATGCATTATTTCAAGTTATTTCCGTCACAATGCTGTGGACAAGCTTGCTGATTTTGTGAAGCGTGCAGAGTCTTCAGGTTGGAAAATCTGCCGTTCTCTTTATCATTGCAAGATGGTTATGTATTCAGCACAGATGCGCCTTGCTGAAATGGAGAGGGTTCTTGATGAGATGGATAGAGTGAACATGCACTGCACAAAGAAAACATTCTGGATATTGCACAAGGCCTATTCTAGGTGGGGTCAAAGAAGTAAACTTGAGCAGGTTTTAGGGATGATGTGCAAGCATGGATACAGAAATTCTTTGAATGCGTGAAGTTCATAGATAATCCTTCCATTGAACAACACGTGTTGAAATTCTTGGAAACAATTAAGCTAATAATAATCAGGATCATTCTGTCAGAGAGACGAACTGCAGTTTCATCAAATTTAAAGGTAAAGTTCTCCTCTGTAATCCTTCCATTATTTCCTCTCTCTTATTTATTTATCTATTTTTTTTTTTTTTATTTCTATTTTTTTGTCATGATATGTGTCTGTTGATTGTTGACATTGACCTTTTATTTGCTAGCAATATGTGCAGACCAAATTTATGTCAAGACTATATGTACATGTTGTGTTTCTTTGACCTTTTAGCATAGATAATCCTGTTGCATTACAATAGACAACATCAATTTCATGAGACGACTCTATCAGAAAATTTTCAAAATTTAGTTATTAGATTTCTGCTGTGGATTTTGTGCACTACCATGTGGCATCCTTTAATGGTAATATTTGCAAATACAGTAATATCTCTGATGGGTGTCAACAATATTAACAAATGGCGGAACAGTTCTGTTGAAGAGCAGGAACTTGTAGTTAATGATTCCTCTAATATGGTTGGAAGTCTACAAACTTCTGAAACTCTTAAAGTTTTACACTGATTCTTAAAAGACGTCTGTTTTGACTAATATTCATAGTGCTTCGAGATCTTTCTGGGTACTATTCATCATGAAAATATGTGGGCCGCTGATGCTTTTCTTTTCTTGATTCCTTTCTCAGTTTCCCTCTCACCACACCATAAAGATTATGAAAAACAGAACAAGAATCAGTAAAGACAGAGAAAAAATATATAAGTACTGAATAAAAATAAAGAGGGGAAACTTGAGAGGCAGTTTGGAAATTACTAAAATAGATAAAATTTTAGAGAGTAATGGGTAATAGAGTTGAAGGCAAAGAAAGAGACTACAAAAGCAACTTTTAAGTAGGTCTCACCTCATGTAATATTTACACACACTTTTATCTATTTCTTCTAAGTATTTTCCCAATTTAAATAAATTTGTTTATGTCGTAAATCAAGTATATTTTATGGATGACTAATTTGACCCTGCAACTCTAATTCTGCCATATAAATATTGAGTCGTTTTCTCAATAGAATACATGCATTGAGTATTGACTCTCAAGCTCTCTTATTGGCTTATTTTCTCTACTTTTATGACACGTCAACACGAGGTTCTAGCCAATTGAGTTAGCAAGAGTGACTCTTTTTCCTGCTCAAAGAAAGACGGGTCTGGTTCTCATAATGATGCAGCAGCTTGTGTTTCTGGCCAATCTGGCAATTACCTCTATTTGCACCATCGATTTCTACCTATTTTGAGGCACCAATTTGGAGTTAAAGCAGCACTACAATAATAACTTCAGAAATAGTGAACATGTAAAATTTTCAAAATTCCTAAAACTATTGTACTGATAAAACTAATTTTAAAGCTGGATGATTAACATCCTTATATGGACTGATCAAGGGAGGATTACAATGTCTAATTTATTACATTCTTTTAGGGACTTTTAAGAACATGTTTTATAACTTGGTTCACTCCAAATTCAATTGATAATCTGCTGCTCTCCTGGAGGATTAGAAACATACGCTTTGGATGCATGGAAAAACACATATATGACTCAGGAGGTTCTTGTTTTGTGCTTCGTGTTTCAACAGACAATATTTTGTAAGGTGAATATTTCAACCATGACTACTGGTGATTCTATTTCTCCGTCCATATATATACCATGTGATTTGCTGATGATGTAGATTATGTTATTTGGATGTTAAAGCGCTGATAATTATTTCTTACAATATTCATGAATTCATCTATTGCTAATAATATATAATAGGTTCATTAATTTATCAATTGTTATGAAAAGCTGGCTGCATAGCTTACTCTGAACCTCAAAATTAATTCTGCTACTTCAATGACAATGGTGTAATTTTGTAGAGAGCTCCCATTCACTTGTTGCATGTTGACTAGAGTTGCCGCACATGAATAGAATGCTGATTTCGGAGAAATAGAAGCTATCCTGGATGACATCATGCCTGTAGTCGTGGTGGTATGTTTCATGTATGCTGTATACAAAACCTCATTTAAATGTTTCAGAGTGACTAATGTGGATCAAATTTAATAAATAAATAAAAAATGAAGATTTCATAGAACATTCGTACCGTGCTGCAGATATTTTTTTTCCGCAGGATTGGACACTATGTGACTTGTTCAAGCTCTCTTGTTGGCCTAAATTTGTGCTTGTGGGGGTGGGTGGAGGTGGCAAGCTAATTTGGTTTGTGACTTCTTCAACTTTGCACCTTTTTATTTCCCCTTTTTTGAGATGTATTCATACTAATCAAATTTGTTCTTGATTAGTAATGATGATTATGATACATTATGGTTTCAGGATTCATCGTTTAGGGCTCTAAAATTTGAGTAGATGTCTAGTAGGCTGAATTTTTTTAGATTTATTGTTACATTTTTTCAAGCATGTGAAAACAAAGAGCCGGGACATTTTGAGCGACAATGTTAAAAAGTTGTAAACTAGGTTCTTACGCTCATAACTAAAATATTTTTGAACGCTTTGTGGTAGTGAAAAGACCCTACTTGGTGTGAGTTTTTCTGGTATTATGATGCCTATGCAAATGTAGAATCCATATCTTTACCCTTTCACCACACACAACAAATTAACTTTTTGGAATTTTCCTTGGCCATTTTGTCTACTGATGTTCATTTTGAGACTACATTTTCTTTCATTTTCATGACTATGACACTCGACGTGGAACCCTAGGTTGACCTAAATTCAGGTCCAAAAACCTTGAAAAATCAAGAACAATTCCCATTTTGTGTTTTTCCCTTACAAGAAACTTTCTTCTCTTCATAGAAAATGTTTAATCTTAGGTAACTGCATTTTTTTCTTTAAATTCTAATTTGATCGGGACAAGGAACTGAAACCTGAAGTGAAAAACTTGTTTAGATTAATAACTTGTTTGATTCCTATTCTTCTAAAAATTCTTTTTTTCAAAACTCCTTTTCTCTCACACATTCTTCAATAAAATAATATTAAACGCAAATCTAAAATTTTTCTTTAATTTTTAAACACACATTCTTCATCAATTTACTATTTAAAATGCATTATTTTCTCCAAAATGGAGGTCAAATAAGGATTAAATCGTATTGTATTTAAACAAATTTAATTTGATCTTCTTTCTAAAATTTTTGCAACTCTTCAGCCGTTATGTTATCAACTTGTTCTTGAACACGTAATTCCACACATTTTTAGTCTTGCAAGCATATTAAAGCCTTCAATATATTTTCTTTTAGTTTTGATTGTTCATCTAATAAAACTCTACCACCTAAACTAACTGTAGATACAATTGAATATTGTCTTTTATTACACCTCCACAATGATAAAAGAATAAATTTCTGTAATTTTTTTTATTGTAACATATTACGAACGTTCACGTACATATACCTAGC
This sequence comes from Olea europaea var. sylvestris, assembly GCF_002742605.1. NCBI lineage: Eukaryota > Viridiplantae > Streptophyta > Magnoliopsida > Lamiales > Oleaceae > Olea > Olea europaea. The sequence goes on from NW_019263365.1 coordinate 369,584, forward strand.
TAATTTAGAGCAAATTTTAAGATTCGTACCACCATCTATTGCTTTGGTTATTGATGAACTAGAGCTAAATGAGGGAACACTTGTATTGGTGTCCAAATAATTTCATATATCATTTGAATTGTTGAAATATTTCTCGAAAAACGAATTTTGGTAAGTAGAGCTGCACTGACCTCTTTTTTCAGCATAATAATTATACATTTCACATAACATAGATCTATCTGTACATTTGATGATAATTTCATATTCATGAAATTTAAAATCCTCTTTATAATAACTTTTGTGCCAGTTAAATTAAATTGAGAGTCCATCACCGAAGCTAAAAGAATAAAAATGCAATTCTTTTCAACATTTACAAAATTTTAACTCCATAGAATAGATCACATCAAGAAAAATTGGAAAATTCTTATATTTGTGAAATGTAGAAAAATTGTTGTAAAACAAGCAAAGATATAAGGTAATAAACACTGTTACATTCCTTTGTGGCATAAAAAAAAAAGTTTTAAGAATTTCTTTACACAAAATATAATAGACCATTTTCAGTCTTTCAAACTATGTTCGGGTTCGTATATAGGCATATCATTATAATATAGTGAATAACTTTATCATAATTTTTCATATGAATATAATATAAAATATGTAGAGTTCCATCAATGTGTTGCATTAGTAGTAAATGATTTCTCTTGTAAGTCATTCTCTGTACACAAACTGTTAAATACTTGCTTTCTTACTGGTGACACAATTATAAAATTTATTAATTGTCTAATTTTATCTGAAGACAATCTTATATGTTCTAATTCATCTTTTACAATGAAATTGATAATATGACATACACAACATTGATAAAAAAAATAAACTTCCAAATGCAAGTTAAGATTATTAATAAATTTATCGATAATATATTTTTTCACACTGATATTATCAAATTAAAATTTCAACCATTTCTTGTATACCATATTCTTGTATAATATCTTTTGAAACCATGTATATATTAATGACATTATAAAGCATTCTACATATCTGAATGCAATAATCTTTTTATATAGAAGTCACAGTTGATTAACGTAATGAGCCGTAGTTGCAATATAATTTTTTTTATTACCACCAATCAATAAATCAAAGATAAATGATATAAAAATATTAAAAGTTTTTAGACATTCAATAGTAACTTGTTTTCTTTTGTTATATAATTTTATAGTAGATGAACAATGAATATCACTACAATAAGAAGTATATGTGGGTTGGAGATAATTTTGCACAAATTGAGTAAAGTATATTGAGTCTATTATCGTAAGCGACATCTCTACTGCAGGCATGTATGTATCTATTTCTTTATGAAATATTTTCTGTTAACATACAAAGGTGGAAAGAGTAGAACTAAAATCGCTAAACACTACTTCAGTCTGTTTTGGGTCGAGATTGATTGATTTTACTTTGCAACTTCTTAATATGTGCAGATTCAAATGCATTGTGCTTGAACCAGGCCTTCAACTAAGTTTTTTGCCATGATAATTGAAACATATTTTCCAAATATCAACTCCATTTTGTACACCAACTTTTTATGTGTCATATGTTACCAACAATTCGAGTATTATCTTTTCAACTTTTTAGTGTTGAGTACATCTTTCCAGTGGCGGATTTTGGAGTTCGAATGAGTATGGGTGATTGTTGACCATTGATCGGTAATTACCACAAAAAAAATAAAAATCAAATACATCTATTATTATATTTTTGTTACACTTGACTTTGATATTCATTAAATGTCATAGTGGGCAAGCATTCCAAAACTTTAAAGAGGAAGGTGGTTCGAATCTTTCCCATTGCACGAGTTTTAATAACCAAATATCTATTACTTTACTAAAAGTTAACATATCTACACATGTTACATTTATTGTTAAAACCCACTAAATGTTGAACTCCTGACCTTCGGTTTACTAAACTGGTCTCTTACCAACAGAGCTACAAGAGTTACTTGAAAACAAATTAAATTATCAGATATATATATCCAAAAAAAAAAATATACATTGATACCAAAAAAATAATAATTTAATGCCGGCAAATCTAGCACGGGCGACCGCGGGTGTTCGTCAGGTACTGAATTTGCTGTTGCTTCTTTCGATATCTTCCAAATCAATTTGAACATTTTGAGATGCATCGTAGTTGGTTGGAATACTCGAACTACCGTTAAATTGATTAATTTCATCACTAGTAAAATCCATTTAAGGTTATTATAACAAAAGATACTAAATATTAGAGTAAAAGAAATTGAATATCAAAGCAAAAAAATTGAAGATTGAAGTCGAAACTAGAATACTGCAAATTAAAACTGATTGAAGTAAATTGATATGAAACGCAAAAATTTAACTCATATTTATAGCAAAATATATAATTATTTTTATTAAATTTGAAATTCAAATTTGATTTTAAATTTACATCTATCATAAAGTAGCTACATGCTGCCTTAACAGGCAGCTACGCTTGTTAAGGCAGCTACACTTTTTGTATTTGAATTTTTTTTTTTATATTATTAAAGTTCTGTCGGCAATTTTTTTTTCTAAGGTTCGGCTTGTTACGGACCGAAAATGGACCAAGCTGGATTGGGCTCTAGCCTACACCCCAAAATGGGGTTCAGCTTGAGCCTCGACTCGGTTCCTCCGAGTCACGAACAGGGCTAGCTCGAACTTTTCTCAAGGTCGGTTCATTGGATGTTCAATGGGTGCAGTGATGAATAGAATGAAATGATAGAAAAAAAATAAATTGCTCATTTCAACGTAACAAAACAAATGTACTTAAGACAATATTTTGTAACTATCTAAATCTGTTAAATTTTTGAATTAATTTGGACAGCAAGTCACTTGGCAAAAATTAAAAACCATAACAGTTCTTATGTTAAACTAGTGGATTTCTTTAAATGGAGTGTGAGCAATCTAAATCATTGTACTTGGACAGAAATGGTCAACAAATAAATGAGTTATGCTTGATGATGGAAACAATGGTTCAAATGGTATAGCTCAAACCCCAAACAACCTTGTATCAAAATCAAAGCAATCAAGAATTGACAAGAATTTATCAAATCAATGTCAAAAGATGGAGAGATCCAATGTTTGGACTCATATCTAATCATTATTTCTTGAGATTTTGATGTATTTTGGTGGGGTGTGGGATTTTAACTTTAGGGTGAGAATGGGTAAAGTGTAAACAAGATACTTGGGTAACAAAGATTAATTGGAAGTTTATTTTGGACTCTTGGTGAGATATACTTTTTGCTTCTATTTATGTTAAATGTACACTAAAAATTATTTCGATGAACTCAATTTAAGATTGCACGTGTAGAATTTTGTGGACCACATCACTCGCGTGCTTTCATGCATCGAGGTTGTTTTTGACATGCAAATATGAATTCAAAGATCATACTTTTCAAGCGATCTTTCAATTGGCATTTTTGTTGCTATTTTTGTGTATTGAATTCTTTTTCGGGAAGGTTATATAAGCTTGTTCGGTGGTGATTATGAGAATCGATTTTTTGATCGTTAAGGAGAAAAGTGGGTCCTATCCGTGAGTGAAGAGGTCAAAAATGACGACTGAAATAGTGAAATAACAGTGAAAAATTGATTTTTGGGGGGGGGGGGGGGGAAAAAACTAACAACGTGCTTTTTAGCCAAGTGATTCGACATGGTATCAAGTTGCGAGTTTGAGTCTTACTGCCACACACATATATGAAATTATGCTTGTGTCAAGCTTTAATGAAAAAAATATGAACATTGCCCACAAGTGAGGGGGCTTGTTGAAGACAATGTTGAAGTGATATACACGTGATCCTCGCCAACAACTCAAGCTTTTATTATAAAATGTTATGGATATCTGGTGTGAAGAATTTTTATTTTTATTTATTTATTTAAATTTGATTTTGGGGGGGGGGGGGGGTAAAAAATTGCTGCCAAACGGGAGCTATAGTTTTTTGTTTACCTTGTATAAAATCATCTTAAATTTTGTGTTTATGGATGATTATCCTTATTATATAGTACTCAATGTCTACTGCAAGAGATATAACTCTGTGTTTAAATGAGACAATTCTATCAAAACAATAATCTTCCTTCATAACAGAACTCTCCTTTTGATATGGCGGTGTTGTCGTGTTGAAAGAGTTGTCTATGTACTCGTCACGATACATATATATTTATCCCACACTGTACCTAAAGAGTCTCACCCCATTTCGCACCTTTCTTTGTATATTAAAAACTTGTAAGTAATTATGTTTATTTTGATATTTTTTTACGACGATCGCTTATTAAAAGCAGTTTTCGATAAAATCAAGAGCAACCATTGGGAAGGAATATACATATCTAACTTTGCCAACCTGACTAGTGATTTTTTCAACTAAAAAATATCTTCTTGAAGCATAATGCATAAGCAGAATTGATTACAGGTAATTGATTATAATAGTAATAATAAGTTTTTTGAGGAGTAAGCAAACACCAATAAGCCAGTAAACCGAAAACAGACAAAAAGAACAGTGACAAAATGTAAAATGACAACTTTCTTGGTGCTATCAAAAGCCAAATGCATTGCTCCATATAATGGAGTTTTTCCCTATTATCACCCTTGGTAAAAGTAAAGTAAGTAATTATTGAATAGTAGTTAATAAGAAAAATAAGTCAAAATCTTCTTAGAAATAAATATCATTCAATCTCATTTAGTATTGAATGCTAGAAAGATTTTAAAAATTCAAAAATAACTTCTTAATCTTAATTAGACACGTTGACATTTGAATCTTAAAGATAATGAATGATATGAAAAGTCATAATTGTCACGAATTTATGCATAAATTGCTCGTTATGCCATTTTAAATTTGCAAGTATATGCCAAAAATAGAAAAAAAAATGAATGTGCCTTCCGGTAGTCAGCGTATTTAAATCGACAGAGTCATTTATAATGTCTAACAAGTGTTGTCGAATTGAGATTTTTTTATTTTTTGATTATTATCTTAACCTACATATGAGACTCGTACATTTGCTAATGACTTGATAAGTCTGTGTTGAATTGAGAATAATCTGTTAAAAAAAAAAAAAAAAAAACACTGTAATTTTTGAGATGTATGTTATCAAAATTTTCCTTTTGTATGTGATCTAAAGATTAAATATTTTGATGCAATTCTTATACTAAAATATTCATTAATGCATAATATGCAGTTTTCTTGATATCTGGATGCCGCACGATACTTCTGCAATAAGGATACTTTTTGGAGGTTTATGGCCCTCGTTCTGTGGAGACCACGAAAGAGAGAGGCTGACTTAAGACAAACACATTATATATATGTGTGTGTGTGTGAGAAATTTAATCATCGTATTTTGACTTCTATTTGAAATTATGAGAAGACAAACACAGATGATGGCATAAAGATACACGGTAGGTTAAGACATTGCATACTTCACTCTTCCATGATATAGTAGATTACAATGTTTTGTAAGAGGTAATGACACGAAGGTACACATTAAATCAATCGAGACTCTGCGTACTCTTGGAAGTCATGTATTTTTCGATCATATAGTAGATTGCAATGACCTAAGTTGAAATAATGCATGTAGAAGTGTTGCCCAGAGCATAAGGAACATGATGACTCAACTTCATCCTCTTGTTCAACTCAACAGTTTATCCAAAGCTTCACAATAACAAACACAACAAATAAATAGCGCTCTTTCCTAGAAACTTTTATATTTTACAACAAATAGAAAGAGTAATGCTATTTAACATCGAGAGTTCTACGACAAGAGTCCATGTGATATTAAATTATGAACCTAATTAAATGGGGTTCAATTCCTACGTTTAATTGACACCCACCTAAATTGATATTGTAACACTCGTGATGCCAAATACAAAAGTTATGATCGCATTTTATAACAAAACCTTTCAGCAACAGAGTTTTTGCAACATTTGGTATGATTTTCATGCTCAAATCGACAAATATATATTGCACCAAATTTCTATCACCACAGCACAAAGTGCATCCCAAAAATAGATACGCTTATCTCTCCAACTCAATACTAGATAAAGTCAGCATGTTCAAGCAATAAATACCAACACATGACAAGCGCAGAGCCCAGGAAAAAAAAAGAGTAATTCCATAAAAAAACTGAGTTTCATATATTTATAGAGCACAGGTATAAAACACACCACAGTAATACTTACAATTCCTCTTTTACCAGATGTTTTGTGAACAAAATCAAAGTGCTTTCTCTGCCAAACCCACAAGGATAAGTTACTTTTCTGCAGTACAAAGATATGTGAACTTCCGATATGGAATGTGTTTCTAAACCACAAAACAAAGGCAATGACCTTCGGATGGAGATGGTTCATCTTAAGATGCAAAATCTCATTTCCATAAGCAACGACAAGTTAACATTGAAATAACCCTACACATCATATAACTACACACCTGCTAAAAGAGGGGGAAAATGGATCCCCGAGTAAAATATTGAGATTCTGTTATGTATAAATAGCTGCGTTTAATTGAAGTTTTGTAAATATGTATTAACAGTTAAGGATGGATGAAGCTCTTGATCTCGTCTATGAGGCAATGGAAATGCTCGTTATTTGGCAAGAAGTAGAATCCAATTGTTGCCTTTTCAAGATAGAGGAGTTTTACTTCATGCCCAGATTTCTTAAGCCCTTCAACATAATCCAATTGCCAGTCCTTAACAAGATCCAACCCGGCTACAACCACTAAGCTTTTCGGAAAATTAAGTCCCTTAATGCTTTTACCCCTAGGGCCAAATATGTTACAGGCCGGATGGTCTCGATCTTCTCCTTCTGGTAAAAAGGCTCTCCAGTACCAATCCCTGTCTCGAACCGTTACAAAGTATTTCCCGTCCAATCTTTTCTCTGATTCCTTTCTCTCTTGTCCACCAAACATCGGATGAAGAAGCATATTACCCAATACTTCAACACCCTCTTCAGCAGCTCGTGCAGCAACATGGTGCGCTATATTCCCACCCGAGCTATCTCCAGCCAAATATAAGTGAACCTTCGACTCCGTCCCACTCCTTAGCCATGGTCTAGAGTGAACCCACTTAACAGCTGCCCACCCATCATCATACGCACAAGGGTACCGATGTTCAGGCGATCGGCGATAATTCACAGATACCACAGCAGCTTTGCAAATGTTGACAAGGCGACGACAAAATGTATCGTAAATGGCACTATTGGCCGAAGAATGAGTAAAGCTACCCCCATGGAAGAACAGAATTACAGGAACAATTTCATTAGTACTCAGTGGTTTTTCAACTTCTAAAATCCGCCATTGAGCCTCATTCGCAAGGGAAGACAAGTAAACCCGGTTGAAAAGGCCCGTCGCTCCACCTACTTCATCGAAAGAGTAAACCCCATCTACAGGATTCACATTAGCAGAGACTTTTCGATCAAGAAACTCAGCTAAATCACGGTTAAATGTGCCATCTGGACGGCGAAGCATGTTGTAAGAAAGCTTGAAATTGGATATAAGAATCCATGTATTCAGTGGAACCACCTTCTGCAAAAGAGTGTTTCAAGCTCTAATTACATGTTCATCAATCAATTGCAGCACCAAAAAGGTGAAAACCCTAAAACTGAGTGAAGAAATTGATAATACAAGTGTATCTGACCTAGGTACTATACAACCAGTAGAACAAATCACAGTAAATGAAAATTCTGAAAAACAATTTATAAATAGGCATAGAACGAAAGCAAATCAGAGCAATAAAAGAAAAGGGGAAAATATATAAAAACAAAAAAAGATCACCGCGAATGCAAAGGTGAAGATTCAAATTTTCAGCACAAATCAGACCCTTTTTCTCAACAAATGAAAACTTTCATCAGCAAAAGTTTCAAACCTACGAGATTAATTAGCCAAAAGTAGAGAAATTTTCATAAAATCCCAAATAAAAGACCAATAAATTTTGAGCAATACAGGAATAATAGTCGAGTGTGTACCTTTGATTCACTAACGTTTACTTCATTAATGCCGGCCATGAGAAGTAATTTCAAGAATCAAACTTCTAAAACCTTAAAGGGTCACGCTAATCTCTTGAACAATCCCTGTTTTACTACTATTCATAGCACTCCAAAAACTTTCTGAGATCTATTTACCATAGAAATATGTGGGCTACCGAACAAAAAGATCAAGAAAAACTGACCAAAAATCATAAAAGATAGAGAGGAAAATCCGAAAATGTTTACGTGCGTGAATGAAAGATAAAGAGTCGAAGCTTGAGGGGGCAGTGTGATAATTGTTACTATAATAGATAAGAGGAGAGAGAAATGGGGAATAGAGTCAAAAGCGAACGAGACAGACGACAAAAGGGATGGCCGATATCGACTGTTTAGGTAGGCCCCACTTTAGATTTAAACACCCTTTTATATGTATATTATTATTTGGTCCATGGATTTTCCAAATTTAGGCGTTGATTTTTTTTTATTTTTTTTTTATTTTTTTATTTTTTTAAAAGAAATTGGGTTTTCTTTTAGATAGAGATAATTAATTAATTTATACTTATTTTCATTTCCCTTACGTTTGTTAGGACTGAATGAGAAAATATTTTACGTATCCATCCTGACAAAAACGTTATATATTCGAACGAGGAGCTAAGAAACAGTTTACTTTGACAGTAAAACCTCTTTCGCCTTTAATAAATAATACGGTAAAGTAATTTAGCCTTCGTTTGTTTCTCACTTTTGGAAGAATGAGAATGGAAAATATAGTCGTTATCGATCCCACACAAGAGATAGAAATTCAACTTTGATAACTTGATGTGATTAATAACGGTCATATTTTACATTTTAATGAGAAAAAAATGGGAACCAAATAAGGGCTTAATAGTTTTAGCTGTTATTTGAACCATATTATTTTCATAAGAATGCAGTTTTTGCATAATGTATTGATGAAAAATGTGTAGTTAAAAAATAAGTAAAAGTTTTGGATTTGGATGTAATATTATTTTATTGAATAACGTGTGGTTGAAATTATGTCAAATCACTATTTAGGAATATATATTTTTAAAAGAATGTAGGTCAAACATGTCCTAATCTTTGCTACAAAGAGCTTGTTTGATACAGCTAAAAAGTCAATTAAAATCAAAATTTTGATGTTATTTCATTATTACAGTTATCATTTTCGAATTTTTCTTTCACAGATAAGGTCCACTTTATCTTTAACGATAAAAAAATCAATTATCAAAATTCTTACCAAACAAACACAAAGTTGTCGAAGGTTCCATTTAGAGGAGAACCATAAAAGTACATTACCCCCACGTTTTCTTCTTTCTAACGTACGAGTTTTCTAGAATTTAAAGGCCGTGTGATATGTTTTCCATATTTACATTGGACAAAAGACAACCTCACATGTTATTGGGTTTTTGTAAGTGAGACATACTTTTTTACATGTTTGGCATATTTTTAACAATTCCTAATTTCTTGATATATCAAATCTTTACACGTTGATGCATGCTTCTGTAAACCCAAACGTTGGAGTTGATCTTTAAATGGAATGAACCATTGTTTGTAATTTTGTATAATTGGCAAGAGTTAATTTAGAGCTTTGTTTGGTAATGATTTTAAGTCAATTAAAATCAATTTTTTGATTGTTATTTCACTATTTCAGTCGTCATTTTTATATTCTTCCCTAACAGATATGACCCACTTTATCTCTAACGTTCAAAAAATCAATTATCAAAACTTTTACCAAACAAGCACTTAGATTGCCACTTTAACGTGAATAAAACATAGTTGCCATTCAAATTGGATATAACATAAATCAATTCTTATCGAGATTAATAAAATTTGTTTGAAATTTGTAAATTTCTATCAAATGCATGTTAGTGGAGATTTGAGAATGACAATGGGGTGGATCAAGGTGGTCATTACCATCCATTGAATATTTGAGAAACTGGCCAGGGCAAAGATTAAAAAGTCCATTTATTGTCCCGTTTAATTAATTTAATTATATATTTAGTATTACATTTTTATTTTTAAATTTTTTAATCAAATTATATATTATGTATACATAATTGGAAATGAAAATTTATTAATAAAAAATTATATTTATGTATTCATAAACTAAAATAAGATCTTAAATAAAAACATCCACATTTCACAATTGAAGTAAATTTTATCCAAGTTATAGTAGTTATAATATAAAATTATAGACTCTAAAAACTATTATTTAAGTCCCCGTTTGATACCAATTAAAAAGAGATTTTTTTTTAAGAAAAATGAGTTTTGAAATAGTTATTTGTTGAAGAATGTATGATTAAAAAGTTAGAATTTTTTTTATGCACTTGTAATATATTTTATTATGCGAATGTGTGGTTAAAAATGAATTTTAAAAAATGTATTAAGAAATTAAAAACAATATTATACATAAGTTATGGCTAAATATTTCACACTACAATTTTTCAATAACCAAACTACATTTTAATTGTATGAAGGTTCATAACTTTTACAAACTATCACATTCACGTCTTAAACATTTTTTCATCGTATTCTTGTTCTCAAATTAATATAAATAGTTCTTGGTTGTGGTTTCTCTCCAAAATTTTCTTTAAAAAAATTCATTTGTCCATTGTATTTTTTTAATAAGCAAAACATATAATAATGCAAAAATGCAATTAAATATTTGACCTCCATTTTCAGATCAGTGAAATGTTCAAAATCAAAATGTGATGAAGAAAAATAAGTGTTATAACGACATCCATACGTGACAATCACTAGTTAATCCTAAATGTTGTAGTTTTCATCTTGTGACCAATCCATTTAGGGAAATCGCTTGCAAAAGGAAGTTGCTATACAAGTTATTCTTAACGTATGATGTATTTAAATGTACTCGAATATAGTTTAAGTATTTAGATCTAAGGGGGACTCGAGTGCTCGCTTAAGTATAGATCGAGGTTTATAGCGTCGAATTTAGAAAGGAAAACTTCGGAGCTAATAAGAATGGCTTTGTCCATAGGCGTACTTACTTGTATGGCTTCTAAAAATAGAATTGACGAAAAAAAGGAAAGGTCACAATACTTTTCCAGCGTGCGGCCGAGGCCAAGACACGTGGTCGGAACAGGTTTCCTTCTCGACTCTTTGCAGCCGCTACCCCCCTTCGAATTACCAAATATACCCTCAGAACTCCTCAAAACCCTCTGCATTAAAACGCATATCGCTCGGAGAACCTTTTTTCTTCTTGGGATAGGGCCCAGTGCTGGCCTTTTTTTATGGGCCGGGCTTACCTATAATGGACCCCGCCTCCGGCTTTCTTCTTACCATTTGACGCACTATTTTTGGGGGAACATAACTATCTCAACTCTTAACTGAAAAAGATTGGTAACAAAGTCTTACCTATTAAATTTATCTAGCATGCCTCGAAAGTTAAATTTATTTTACATGAAACCTATTTTTGACAACGTAATAATAAGAATAATCAAACATTCTGCAAATATGTTTAGGATCAATGAGTACCAATGTATCGATACTTTATTGAACCTTAGACTTCAAATATCCGACTCTGCTCTTTATATATGTAATTAATTATGTGAGCATTGACATTCCTTAGTACTAAAACCAATGAACGCTTAATCCATTCCCCCACCACAGTTTCGGGATCCTCACCCGACATCATCACATCCGTCCATTACATATTCCTCATGGCCTTACATTTTACCTCAATGATCTCGTTATGAGCCGAAGAACATGCTTGAGGGATTAGCGTCGAGCATAATCTTGCTGAAGCACAGAGATTGACTTTTAGGATGACCTAATCATGTTAAGATTATTATTAAAGTCCAACCCCCTTTTTGGTGGAGATTAAAATCAGAATTTTGGTAGATTTGATAAAAGTTGATGAAATATATGATTGAAAAGTTATGGACCTTATAAAATATGTATGACCTTGACTCATGTTAATATCTGAATTTTAATTTCTATCAAACATGGACCAAATATATTTTAACAAAGAATTTCATTCCCACTTCAACTTTGAATTAGTAATTTCAACTGAATAATTTTAATGATATTTGTAAATAATTAAAAGTAATTTTTATTGACAAAAGTTAGAATAATTAAAGTTATTTAATTTGATACTAAAGTAATACATAATCGAAAAGTAACTTTTTTCACTTAAAGAAATCAATAATCATTTTAAGTAATTTTACTTCTAGACTTGACCAACCAAACATACTCAACTAAAAAAAGTTATATTATATATCACAAAATGGAGCAATTAATATATTCTCGAACTTCAAAGGACTGCCACGTGGTGTATGTATATTACTATATTTTATACGGCTATTTTTACCATATTGAACTAACACGACGTATGAAAATGCCAACTTTACGTATTATATATTCTTAATTAATTATACAATTTAATGATGTTATATGGTCACTAGTGACATGCATGTACGCATAATTTGATGGTGTCATAAGGTCATGAGTGACATGTACTCTATGAAAGTACACACTATCTTCTAATTTTTTTTTTTTTTTTTTTTTTTTTAACGAGGTGTCCCAACTTACGCCAGACTATATATCCTCGTCCCTGAACCTCCGGCCCCTCAGCTGCTCAGGGAGGTAAATCGCAGGATGTGCCCTTGTTGGTTCCCACATGGTTTTTACTCCTTCCCCAAAGGAAGCCTCCTCCATGGTGATTAATCCACCAATAATTCCTCATTTATTGGATCAAAGGTTCCCAACAGGAATCGAACTCCCCACGCTTGGTTCCAGAGCCCCCCAATGTGATTGTTCCACCAACTTGGATGTGCCCTGGGGGGCAACTATCTTCTAATTTACTCATTCTTGTCGTCGCTTTAGAAGAACATGCACCCATCTTGGTAGTTGGCCCTTGAGAATTTTTTCAAGCCTCTAGCAAGATGAACTCAATACTTCTTGTAAGTGACACTTTAAGTTGAACGCTAATATCAATTTAGCAAAATGGTAAAATTCAGGAGGCCATAGTTGAGGTCGTATCATTATTGATCATATCAACTTGAAAATCAAAAGGTTTTCATTGCATTTTTCTATTGTAGGTGTACGATATCGAACAAGTAATATAATTGACCTTTGAGTTCGAATAATTGTTCTCACAATAACTATTATTTATTCATATTTCACTAATTCTACTCTTATTTGATGAAAATAAACAATAATTTAGTAATTGTTGATCTAACTATTTCTAACAAATTGAATATATCAAAATGCACCAAAAATTTAAATTAGATTTTTTAAATATGAAAGGGATATTAAGGTACACAATTTTATTTATTGGTTATCTTTAATTCTTTAATCAAGATTCAAAGCAAAATGTAGTGCTCATTTGAATTCATCTAATATATTCAATTTATCTCTCTCGAGTTCAAATTGATTCTATTGATTAAGTCAATTTCATATCTATACTTGAATCGAGATATAGCTCAACTAAACGTATTTAATTTCTAAGAATCTATGTAACAACTGCCTTCATTAACTAGAAAATATATATTTACTCTTTTATACCAATTTCCAAATTTTACTATGTGGTCTAAACATAAAACTCACATCTCGACTCGTAATAGATTCATAAGATCAATGAATAATTGGCCAAAGAATTCAAGCATTAAAATCCATAAATAAAATCAACATATGAAATTTAAAAAACCAAAATCTTGAAAATTGAATTAAAGAGTCTTAATAAATTATATTGTTAGCTCTAGTAAAAAGTTTAGTTACTCATAATGAATGAAGAAAAATAAAGAATAATAATTGAGTACATCACTCGGTTTTGAATTAAAATATAGAAAAGTTAATAAATCTTGCACCAAGATAATCTTCTTCTTCAAATCAATGCTTGCACGCTTGATTTCTTGTTTTTCTTCGATGGTTTCTTTCTCTCTAATTCCCAAATTATGTTCTCAAGTTTTGTAACCCTCTCAAAAGGTCTCTCCAGATGTATTTATGCATCTCTAATGTTTTTCTTGAATTTGGAGTCATTATGGGCAAATCCTTAAAAATAAGGCGCATCGCCTAGGCGTTGGCTTGGTGGCACCTAGACACCGCGATGTAGTACGTGGGTGGCGCATGGGGGCTGAAGGTGTGGCACCTAGCTGTTGATTTTCTGCTTCATTTGGCTTGTCGTGATGCTTGGACGCCATACTTTTATCTTGGGTGGCGCCCAAGCGCCCCTTTGCTGTCTTGTTTTCTTCCTTGGCTCGTCAAGTGGCGCTTAGGCATCGGGTTGTAGTGTTTGGGTTCCCGTTTGTGTATTGGAATTCTCTTTTCACCCTTTTTGTTCTCTTTTCTTCTTGATTCATGTCAACATCACTTGTTTCTTCTCCTTTTTGCACCATTTGCATCACTTCATCCAACCTATAAAACAGCACCAAAATACACATCAAAACGACATGTATGAGTTAAACACACTCATCAATTTTTTATTTTCGCAAATTATATATTCCATAATCGTCTTATTGATATTAGAGAAGTAGAAATTCATTTCTCACACATGAAGTTAGCTAAAGCATGTGCCACCCACACACCATGCCGACATTTTGCCTTTTGATGGTTCCACTTCGTATTTTATTGCAATTTGATTAACTTTGGAAACTAAAAGTGAATAGAATATAAAATAAGGTATTTTGGGTCGATTCTGATATGTATTAAATTTTAAATGAATTCTTGTAATTTAAAATTCAAATGACCAAACCCGGTTCTCAACATCTTGTTAATTTTCAGTTTTAGGCGATATTTCTCTACACTCAATTTGATTGTACTAAAACTTGTGGATGTAACACGAATTTACTCGAGATTGTAGATGTAAAATTCAAAATATACGAAAAGCAGTTATTTATCAACGTTAATAATTGAAGTAATAATAATATGTCATACCACTGGTGTTACACTGGTCAATGTGACATTAAGACCGTCTTTAGTGCATTTAAAAATCATATTTTTAGTATATATTTTGATAAAGCTTGATCAAAATATGTAGTTAAAAAATTGATAAACATTGTGGATCCTCGAAATGGATGATAACGATTAATTGTTAAACTATAACTTTAAATTTTTAGCTACACAAGGGTTAAATGATAAGTTATATTAAAAAATAATACTATCTATCTAAATGCATAGAAGTTTAGGTACCAATTAAATAATGATAAGTGATCGAACCTTTTAATGTAGGATATGAGTTACACTCAAGATATTGACCACTTAACTCACACTAGGAACATTGATCATCGGTCGAGATAAATATTATTACTTCAAATTAAATAGGTCGCATATATTTATTTAATTAAATTTATTATTTGAAGGCACCTATGTGCCATGTAGACACGTGTTTAACGTCAGTATTGTTATGTAGCATTATTCTAACAGTTGTCAATGGAGAAATGCAATGTATACATGGAAGTTTGACAAGGTTTTGTGTAGAGAGACGCTTGACAATTTTTCATTGAGCATTGGCAAAAAAAAAAAAAAAAAAAAAAAAAAAAAAAAAAACAAAAATAAATAAATAAAAAATAAATCCAACCATAGAGGAAATCTGTTTGTTCAGGATCCCGTGTTTGTGCATATAGCAAATTCTAACATAAGAAAGGGTACAAACCCTAATTATCAAATTGCATAAGCTAAGCCCAAATATACTATCGCCTTTCTAGTATTGGCCCATCCAATTAAGTAGAAATATATGGGCCTAAGCCGAAATCATACGATTGGTGTTAGAGAAATGCGCTAAAAAATTCCATCCTCAGTGAAATGGTCAATAATAGCACTAAATGATGCCGATTAACGATATGAAGTTGAATTATAGTTGGTGGTTAAGCATTCTTCCAAATTAAGCCTATTAAATAGCTTATTGGCTTTGTTTTCATGATTTAGAGAAACACTAGCACGATTTAACAAGAAAATTATTGATGCTGAATACTCATAAACGAAATATATATTTAAAACTTTATAAAGATGAGAGATACTGTCATTCAGATTTTTGTCAAGATAGACCAATCAACTTGTAATCAGGAAATGTTTAATAGCGCTTCATTGTATACCGAGAAAGTGTTAATTAACAAACTTTTGGAGTTTGAAAAAAAAAAAACGAGATCTTAAGAGAAATGAATAGTTATCATTTCACAGAACAAGTGAAGATAGATATTGCGAAGATGATGTTGCATATTTACATAAGAAGAAATACTAGATTTGAGCTTTCCCAAGGTGTTAGGAAGCTTCCCACTGAGGCATACAATTGGAGTCCGTTTTATTAGGCAATTTGAGGGGTCGAAGGCAACAACATTAGACAGTGACGTTGTCGTAATTTTGGTATATTGCGAGGGAAATATCTCATGTGTCGTGTAACTATTTCGGACTGAAACTTTGTGGAGTTTATATTGAAGAGGTTAGCTTCGCTACGGATCAAAGAGAGCATCATTTGGAGGTTGGGAGCATCAATTGAAAAAAATTATGATTCCTTGATCAAAAGACGTCATTTGGTGTCACTTGAATTTTTCTTATTAAGTCTATACAGAAAGCTAGCCTAAGGGCAACCTTAGGCCACAAAATGAGCAATCCTCAAGGGCACTGGGTGACCTTTCACCTAAGAGCCTAATTCAGGCATGTATAGGAAGGACTGAACTACTCGTATGAGTCATGACCCCCATAGAGCAGCATTAGACTTTGTGGACACCTGGAGGGGCTATTACCAACAGAGCATTGCTATTCTTCGAGGCTACAATAAGGATACAATAACAAATCAAGGCCAAAAAGCTAATGAGGAAATCACATTAAAAGCTTCATATGCATTTCATGTGCGTTGGAGTTGAGTTCTAAGTGTTGGAAAAAAAAAATTAATAAGTTATAAAACTTTCAAATTAAATATTAAAAATTTCAGTTTTTATTTTAATTCTTAAGTTTTCAGTTTTATTTTTTTAATTTTTCAGTTTTGTGTTTAATTTTAGATTAAATACAAATTTAATCCCATTATTATATTTGTAATATATGTTGAATTTTATTAATTTTCATAATGAGATGGTTGAATTCTTCTACTATAAAAAGGGGGTGGATTTCACATTCTTAGACACAATAAAATCAAATACAAAAATACTTTCTACTCTCTTTTCATACCACTCTCTTGTTATTTTTATCTTCTTCTAAATACTTTTGGCAATTGATAAGGGCCTGTTCTTTCTCTCCTTGTGGTCATGCCCATAGAAGGAGAATCAGTTGTGAGCTATAGAGGTTTTATCTTGGAGTCGTGCAGTGCCGAAAGTACCCACATGAAGGGGATGTCACACGACTTTATGACAGCATTTATCGCGACTCTCTTAGGCCAGCTTTTCTAACTCTATTCTCATATTTATTTATTTGATTTATGCTTATAATTGATAGTACATTACACAAATTACGTTAATTTTACAACAATCTAAAGTCATGTGTGTGGTTTGTGTGATAATAATACTTGGTAGTTGCTAACATACTCATTGTTATTACGCTTCAATTTTTTGATTCTATTAAATTTTTGAACCTTTTATGAACTTACTACATAAATTCTCATTTTGGAAGCTCAAGGAAATTTTATTGATTATTGCACTATTCAATATTGCTTCAATATTTTTAACTTTAAGCACTTATTTCATTTTGATAACTTAGTAAAAAGTCTTAAAACTTATATTATCTACTTGATTGATTGACTTGAACATAAAATTAAATTGTGACTATGTCATTTTAAATATTCCTTTAATTTGTTATATTGTTACTTGGAATATTTGAATTAATATTGTCAAGTTTTAAATATTTGATTTAATTGGAAAATTTTATTGTTGGTATTATTCATTGACAAATTTATATATATATATATATATATATTTACAGTTACTTCTCTTTGCCTTAGTAATTCGTAGTGTAAGAATGGCATCTCGTGAAGATACTAATAGTGCTAAACCAGAAAACTTTGATGGAAAATTTTTTAAAAGATGGAAAAAACAAATGAAATATTGGTTGACCGTTTTAGGGTTAATTTCTGCTATAAAAGAAGATAATGAAGGTAGAGATTCTACTTCTTGGTATAACCCAGAACAAATTGAATTCCATTGTCATAATCGGATTTTAAGTGTTCTTTCTGATAGACTTTATGATATTTATCAAAATATCAAGAGTGTTAAAGAGCTTTGGGAAACATTAGAGGAAGAAAATGGAATTGATGATGCTGGAGTCGATAGATTTAACGCGTCAACCTTTAACAAATATGCTATGGTGGACAAAAACGAACAAATTCATCAATTTCAAGATTTATTACGACTCGTAGAAGAAAAAGGGTCAAGTTTCAATGAGAACTATAAGATTTCATGCCTTATAGATAAACTTCCACCTTCTTGGTCAGACTTTGCTAAAAGTCTTAGACATAAGCAAGGAATTTTAACATTGAACCCAGTATTCAATTCCTTGAGAATAGAAGAACATCATAGAAATCGTATCAACAAAGTTAGTGAATCACATGCTAAGGCAAACTCGGTAGAAAATTCAAAAAACCCTACTAGCTCATCAAAGCAATTTAGGACTCGATGTAATAAGTTTAAGAAAAACTTTCATCGTTATAGGAAAAATTTCCAACCTAAGAATAACAAAGGCAAAGAGAAGAATGAGCAAGGGCTGTGTTATGTATGTGGAAGAACCAACCATATTTTTAGTATAGTTTGATAAAGTTTGATCAAGATATGTAGTTAGAAAATTGATAAACATTGTGGATCCTCGAAATGGATGATAACAATTAATTGTTAAACTATAACTTTAATTTTTTAGCTACACAAGGGTTAAATGATAAGTTATATTAAAAAACAATACTATCTATCTAAATGCATAGAAGTTTAGGTGCCAATTAAATAATGACAAGTGATCGAACCTTTTAATGTAGGATATGAGTTACACTCAAGATATTTGATCACTTAACTCACACTAGGAACATTGATCATCGGTCGAGATAAATATTATTACTTTAAATTAAATAGGTCGCATATACTAATTTAATTAAATTTATCATTTGATGGCACCTATGTGGCATGCAGACACGTGTTTTAACATCAGTATTGTTATGTAGCATTATTCTAACAGTTGTCAATGGAGAAATGCAATGTATACATGGAAGTTTGACAAGGTTTTGTGTAGAGAGACACTTGACAATTTTTCATTGAGCATTGGCAAAATAAATAAATAAATAAATAAATAAAAAATAAATCCAACCATAGAGGAAATCTGTTTGTTCAGGATCCCGTGTTTGTCATATAGCAAATTCTACAAACCCTAATTATCAAATTGCATAAGCTAAGCCCAAATGCACTATTGCCTTTCGGGTATTGGCCCATCCAATTGAGTAGAAATATATGGGCCTAGGCCGAAATCATACGATTGGTGTTAGAGAAATGCGCTAAAAATTTCCATCCTCAGTGAAATGGTCAATAATAGCACTAAATGATGCCAATTAACGATTTGAAGTTGAATTATATTTGGTGGTTAAGCATTCTTCCAAATTAAGCCTATTAAATAGCTTATTGGCTTTGTTTTCATGATTTAGAGAAACACTAGCACGATTTAACAAGAAAATTATTGATGCTGAATACCCATAAATGAAATAAATATTTAAAACTTTATAAAGATGAGAGGTACTGCCATTCGAATTTTTGTCAAAATTGACCAAACAACTTGTAATCAAGAAATGTTTAATGGCGCTTCATTGTATACCGAGAAAGTGTTAATTAACAAACTTTTGGAGGAAAAAAAAAAAAGCGAGATCTTAAGAGAAATGAATAATTATCATTTCACAGAACAAGTGAAAATAGATATTGCGAAGATGATGTTGCATATTTACATAAGAAGAACTACTAGACATGAGCTTTCCCAAGGTGTTAGGAAGCTTCCCACTGAGGCATACAATTGGAGTCCGTTTTATTAGGCAATTTAAGGGGTCGAAGGCAACAACATTAGACAGTGACGTTGTCGTAATTTTGGTATATTGCGAGGGAAATATCTCATGAGTCATGTACTTTTTGGGACTGAAATTTTGTGGAGTTCATATTGAAGAGGTTAGCTTCGCTACGGATCAAAGAGAGCATCATTTGGAGGTTGGGAGCATCAGTTGAAAAAATTATGATTCTTTGATCAAAAGACGTCATTTGGTGTCACTTGAATTTTTCTTATTAAGTCTACAGAAAGCTAGCCTAAGGGCAACCTGAGGCCACAAAATGAGCAATCCTCAAGGGCATTGGGTGACCTATCACCTAAGAGCCTAATTCAGGCACGTATAGGAAGGACTGAAGTACTCGAATGAGTCATGACCCCCATAGAGCAGCATTAGACTTTGTGGACACCTGGAGGGCCTATTACCAACAGAGCATTGCTATTCTTCGAGGCTACAATAAGGATACAATAACAAATCTAGGTGTTGACACATAAAAATTCAGCCCAAATCGAACAGCCCAGAGAGTAAAGCCCAATTGGAGGATCCCCAAATCAGATAGCCCAAAGAACGAAATCCAATTGAACGAATCAAGGTGAAGGCCCAAATAAGGGGCCCAATAGTGCGGTAACGCCATCGCCCAAGTTTGCAAGTCGCTCAGAGTCTGAACGAATAGAGTGGCATACGGTCGCCCGGAGTCTCGCCCAAATCTTCAAGTCGCCCAAGGTATCAACAAATATAACGCATTATGATTATCAAGAAATGCAGTTATTGAGGCAGTTGCTAAAGTAACCTTACCACGTTCCACGACTCAAGGGGTTCAATCGAAAGCGGTTGAACGATGCAAGATAATGCCAGCAGTTAAAAGGACAGTTTCATGACAAAATGGCCACTACAAAGAAAGTGGGTAGTTATAGGGCGATCAAGCAGTTTTTTAGAGCAGTTAATCACAAAGGGATCGCCTATGAAGTATAAAAGGGAGAAAGAACTTAGAAGCAAAGGACCGAATCCAAAACTCTGTAACAGAGAATATGTAATTTTCATTTCTTTAGCTTTTAGACTTAAACACTTCCTTTCCTGTAACTCGTGTGCTTGCGCCCTTTGGAGGCACGTTGTTTTCCATTTCCAATTGTAAAGTTCATCGCCAATAAAAGGAACACCTCTTTTTGGGACTTTTTCTCAAGAGGTTTCGTCCCTTACACAATCGTCTAATCCTCTTTAATTGTAAGCGAATTAACACGCGCGAAACAATTTGGCACACCCAGTGGAACGGTGGTGTTAGGTGTTGAAGGTGCAAAAGGTGAAACAATATGCCTCAGAGATCCGACAAGGAAGGAGCAAGTCAGGGAGGAATCCAGTCTGTAATCGAGCGATATGAGGAGCAACATGCCTCTCCACGAACAGATGGACAAAATCAGAGCAGTAACAGTCGTTACGAACCAATGACGGAGCTGAGTCCTCGAACCATGCGTGCATTGCTTGGAGAACTCACGCAAGACGTCGTTGAACAGGTAAATCTTCGAAGTATTCATAATATGGAAAGATTTACACAAAGTGGTAATGCACACTATGACAATATGGCCAAACAACTAAAGACGTTGAATGAAACAATGAACAAGTTAGTGGGCCAAATATGTCAACCGGCTATACCTCTTGCAAGTCACTTTCAAACTAGGACGATCGTAGGACATAATCCTTCGGTCCCAAGTCCAAGTCAAGGGGTAGAACCACTTTCTGGCCCCTCTACTTCAAACCAAGGAGGTGCTACAATACCAAATCAAAGTAGTAGTAGTGGTATGCCTAACTTGGGGGGTAATACAAACGTGAGAGATAATGTCCTAAACAATGGATAGAATATTCCACGTGGTAACGAGGGAGTAGATGTCCAGGCTAATGGTAATGGCCCTAATTATGGTAATTTTGTTGCCAATCAGGACCAAACATCAGACCTCATGCAAATCAACCGGTTAATCAGCCTGTAGGAATTCCATATGATCCCAATGTCATGTTGAGAA